>NC_143564.1:29201818-29504431 GCF_054136105.1 Typopeltis vanoorti | reverse complement strand
TTATTCATCCATTTAACCCCTACTTGATTTATTATTCGGACTCTAGGTGTACAGTCAGCCATTGCTTCATGCAAGCACTTCTTAACTACCTCCCATGCACTATCAACTTCTAGTCCTTGCAGTTGTACATGCCGTGGCACTGAGCCAATCAAACTCCTAAGCTTGTCATACTTTCCAGCCCAATAATTCCACATGTACCCTGTCTTAATTGAAAATTCTACACCTTTAGCCACCTCCCAAGTCAAGACCCTATGATCACTCTCACCGATTGGTGGCAATGTGGTCATATTTGTTACAGCCAAATCCTCAGATGTAATTACTAGGTCAAGCACTCTCTGACCCCTAGTATTTTCCATTACATGCTGTCGCAGATAGTTATCCCTTAATAACTGCATAAAATCCATTTCCTTCCTCCCATGTGTCCTCTCCTCACTCCAATCAATGCGACCATAGTTGAAATCTCCCATAATAATCACCCTCCTTCCACTCATTTCTTCTATTTGCTTGTGCATACTGTCACCACCATCTTTTCCATCACCTGGTCTATAGCAGCACCCAATTGTATATTTAATTCTGCTAGCCACAATCTCACACCAAATGGCCTCAAATGTGCTCTTTTCTCTATCCTGCAATTCAACTTCTATTCTCCTTGGCTGTAGCTCATCAGCTATCATCAACAATACTCCTCCCCCCATTTTATTCTCTCTGTCATTCCTGAACACACTATACCCATCACATTCAATCCCACTAGCTATCTCATCCACAGTCAGTCAGCCATGTTTCACTAATACCAATAACCTGTGGTCTGGAAGTGCCAACTATGGCCAAAAACTCTTCCTTCTTGTTCCTAATACTCCTAGTATTAGTGTACATGAATTTAAGACCCCCATTAGCCCCAACCCTACCTTGATGTATTCCACTCTGGTTTGTTGTCCTTATTTGCTCTAGCATATTATATTCATTCTTACATTCAACTTCCTCCCTAAGGACTGTATATCTACTCTCCCCCCCCCCCTTAACAAATCTAGTTTCCCTGAATTTGCACATCCACTACATTCAGCAACACTTTCTCAAGTCTTCTTACACCGTAACCATTCAATTGCAAGCCATCCATCTTATATAGATCCTTTCGCCCATCAAACTCACTCCACACGTTCACAAATTCCACACCACTCGTCATACATAACCCACGCATAAAGTCATTTGCAATTATGGCCCTCCTTTTAAACATTTCACTGTCATACCGTGGCAAAAGACAAATCATTCTAACTCTCTCACTCTTTTCTTTTGCTACCTCAAACAATTCATTCAGCTCTTCTATCATATACATTTTATCTCCATTCGTACCTGCCACAACAATCATTTCTTTCACCCTTTCCTTTTGCTCTCTAATAGACTCAGTTACATCCTTTATGGTCGCACCAGGTTGGTACGATTTTGTCAAGTCCTCTGCTAACACACCTCGTACTAACGAGTCTCCATACAGCACTCTATCCTTCATTTTGTTCATGTTCACATTCATACGTCTATTTTTCCTGTCATACCTTTTATTATTGGTTGGTTCATTCAGTCGACTTTTGTTCATGTATTCTAGCTGCTGTTTTGCCCTTTCTATCGCACCATTCAACAACGCAATCTCACTCAATGCATCTATCTCATCTTTTTTATTCTCTGAGAAACCATTAATACTATCATTCACACTTTCTACATTCACACTCTCATAATTCTCATATACAACCTTGCCGTTTCTTGTCATTTTGCTATTTTCTTCATTCTGAAGTTTGACAAAAATATCACACTCACGATCCGAAATACACTTCAATTCCTCATTCTCCCTACATTTTCTACACACATTCAATCCTTTATTATCATCTATCCACACTCCGACCGCACTCCGCAAAGCGTACATTTCACAGCTAGTACACTGACTCATTTCTTTTATACTACCGTTCTTTCATAAAGATGGCGAACCATCATTACTGGCCGCCATTTTCCTTCGTACTTTGATATTTGAACAATCCATCTGTTGGGGGTTTCCCTCTTTTTCATTTTCCACACAGTTTACCCTGGATGATTATTTTTTCCAGGCAGTTGCCATACTTTTGTTCATTTTTCTTTCCAAGGCACTCTTAACATTCTTCTCGAGCACTAGAGTTCATACTCTTCAATTCGTCTTCTATCATCTTTTGTCATTGTCCAAGACTCAGAAGCATAGAGAAAGATTGATAAAAACTAAGATTTCCACAAGCTCAATTTTGGAGATGTGCCTGTCTATCCAGATCTTAGTTACATCAGTCATTGCTTTCTTAGCTAGTGCTATTCTTCTTATCTCTTTTTTACAACCTTTCCAACTATGTTGTTATCTTTCAGTCTCAATAACTTCCTGATATTTGCCCTCACATGCTCCTTATGTCTACTTAGATCATTTGCCCCCCATAGTCACCACTAACTGTCTTGCTCATTTCTTTCTCATGTCCAATACCTGAATTATCCTACTCATTCTCCCTCCTTGATAGCAGACTTTATGAACTCTCTCATTAACTAATCCTCTAACTATGGAATCTTGATATGCTGCTATCCTGGAATCACTCGTCACCTCTTTTACTCTTTTTCTTTCATTCTGTTCTCCTGCATCCTTTCATTAGTTTCCACTAAATGTCTAACATCACTTCACATATTCCTCATTTAATTTTTCATTTTCAGTACCTGTTGAGAACTGTTAATTATTGGAATTGTCAAGCCTGTATTTTTAAAGAAGTTACCAGAGTTTGTTATTAGCAAATGAAGATGAAGAATTCAGAAACAATAGCAGTTTAATTTAGGAAGATTCCAGAGATCTGAGTGAGATGTCAGAAATCTGAATTTTTATAGTCTATAGAATTTTTATAGAATGCTTGTGATATACATTCTGTTAAAACAGCACATGACAAAATATATTTTTATAACTTATAAGCCATATGAAATTTTTGATAATTTTATATATGGCTTATTATAAAAGCCATGGATACAGTTTTTAGTATTGGATATTAAGCCATTCTTTTTGAAATAGCTTGTAAATAGCTTTTTTTTTTTTTTTTTTTGTGTGTGTGTGTGTGTGTGTGTGTGTGTGTGTGTGTGTGTGTGTGTGTGTGTGTGTGTGTGTGTGTGTGTGTGTGTGTGTGTGAAAAATCTTTTCTCTGGAAATATTTGTCATTCAAGAATGTCAAGGAAAGATCTCTTCATGAGTACCTTCTTAAATATAACACATTTTGTGACTTTATTCATGGTATAAACAACTAGATACAACTACCTTAGGCAGTATGTAAAGGAGGGCATCCAAGGATTGAGAGTTTCAGATCTGATCATTTCATTAGAGGATGTAATGATGAGTGGGGTTTCATGCTCCCTCCAGTTGGAGAGAGAGAGTGATCAAGAAGTGATCGTCTGAGTTATTGCTAACTATATAAAGACTTCTGTGAGAAAAGGGTGTATGTGGAATTATAATGCTGGTAATTATGAGAATCCTAGGTGTCAGCTTTGAGCTATAGCATAGTATTAAGAGTTTAGAAGAAAATAAAGACTACTTGGCAACTTATGAGATACTAAATAGCATCCATGTGTGAATGGTGAAAAGACTAAATATGGTAGGTGTCAAATGGATGAATGAAGGAATTAAGCCTGAAATCTGGAAGAAGATGAATAATGCTAATAATAAGTTGCACAAAGTGTATAAAGAGCAGGCCAGGGAAGTGACTCAGTTGGGTAGGATAGCAAAAGTATAGTACAAGCAAAAATTAGCAAATCAATCATGGCCTCCCTGTTTAATAATAGTCTTGCAACACAAAGTACCTTAATAGCAATACTTTAATACTAAATAGCATCCATGTGGGAATGTATTCCGAAAGTGAAAAGACTAAATTGTAATAGAAATGGAAATAGATTAAGAGATTTTACTATAAGCAGTAACCTTAAAATAATGAACACCTTCTTCAAACATAAAGACATCCATAGATACACCAGAGAAGCAAGAGACACAAGAAGCATTATTGATTACATAATCAGCAGTATCAAAATGTCAGAAATTATAATAGATACAAGAGTATACAGAGGATCTGAAATAGAATCAGATCATTACCTATTAATTGGAAAAATAAAATGGGAACCAAGATGGAAAACAACAAAAAAGCACAAGGAAAATAGAAATTTTGAATCGTTCAAAGTTAGACTTTTGGACAATAATAGTATTAAAGACTTGTACCAAAAAAGAATAAAGAACTGGATGACAAGTATAAAACAAAATCAGAACATAGAAGAAGAATGGTCAACCCTAAAAACCATAATGACAAAAGCTGCAAAAGAAAGTTTAGGAACAAAGAAAAAGAGGCCTTAGGGACTGGGTTGATGAAATTAAATGCATTATTGAAGAAAAGAAAAAAGCATATAAAAACTGGCTCAGCCTAAAAACAATAGAATCAAAAATCGAATACAACAGAAAAAAAGCAAAAACAGCATGCAGAAGAATAAACAGAAACAGATGGAGCAATTTTGTAATAAAATTAGAGAGAGAGAGAGACTGTATGCTCAAATGATCTAATGCATATAAAATCCTCAAAGATCTAAGCAATGAAACTAAAGAAAAAGAAAGCAGATATTAATACCATTAAAATAGAAACATGGCAAAATTATTACCAAGATCTATGGTATGATGAAAACATTCAAAACAGAAAACTACCCTTTGTAAACATCTCGGATAACTTGGAAAACATCACTCTAGTAGAATTAACAGAAGCATTAACTCAAAGCAAAACAGGAAAGGCTCCAGGAGAAGACAATATAAACTTGGAACTTATCAAATATGTAGGACTTGAATTCTCACTCAGGTTACTTAACTTTTATAATATGATCTGGAAAGAAGGAAAATGCCCACAAATTGGACCAAAGCAATAGTTATCCCCATCTACCAAAAACGACACAAATGATTGTAACAGTTATCATGGAATCAGCTTTCTTAGTACCTGTTATAAAGTATACGCAAAAATCTTAGCATATAAACTTAAACGTATAGTAGACCCAAAATTAATAGAAGAACAAAATGGATTCAGAAAAGGCAGGTCTTGCATAGACTCTGCATTTACGTTAAAATTATTAATTGAAAAACGCAGAGAAATGAGCATAGAAACACACATAGCTTTTATAGATTACACCAAAGCATTTGATAAAATTATCAGAGAAAAACTATGAGAAATCCTAGAAGAATATGAAATACCAAGCCAACTCTTTAGAGCCTTATATAATATACATCAAGATAATAAAATATCTGTGAAGTACAATAATTCAACATCAAGCTGAAAACCAATATATAGAGGAGTACGTCAGGGTTGCCCTCTCTCACTGGTTTTATTTAATATATACATATTAAATAAAATCATAAAAGAATGGAAGATAACTATTGAAGGAGGATTCAAGATAAACCGTAACACCAGAATATCAAAATGTACTCTTCTTTTTGCTGATGACCAAATAATCCTTGGAAACAATGAAGATGAACTACAAAAATCATTATGCAGTCTAAATAATCTGATAAAAACATATGGTATGGAAATATCAAAAGAAGCAAAATAGTAATAAACAACAAAATAATAGAGCAACTAAATATATTCAAATATTTAGGTTGCACAATGTCATATGAAAACGAAGCTGATATAGAACCAAAGATATCAAACATTTTAAAACTGACAGGCATTATAAATAAAATTTTTACCAATTACGTACAAAAACGCACACGAATAAGAATCTACAATACAGTAGCTAAACCAACCTTACTTTATGACAGTGAGAAAAAAAGCAGATGAAAGAAAAATTGAATCGTCTGAAATGAAATTTCTGCGCAGAACTGACAAAATGAAAAGCAGTGAAATCAGGAAAAAAACTTAAAATTACAACCTCCCTAAATGAAATGGTTATTTGCTATAGAGAAAAAAAATAATGAACAAAATGAAAAGCAGTGAAATCAGAAAGAAACTTAAAATTACAACCTCCCTAAATGAAACGGTTATTTGCTATAGAGAAAAATGGAAAGAACACATACTGAGAATGAATAGAAGCAGAATACCTAAACAAATTCTAAATTACCACCCAAAAGGTACTCAACCCTTAAAAAGACGGAATGAGTCCGGAACAGGCCACTTGGCCTACAAGCCTAGAAAGGAAGAGGAAAAGACTAATATGGTAGGTGTCAAATGGATGAATGAGGGAATTAAGCCTGAAATCGGGAAGAATAAGGTACTTTGGAGGCAGCAGAAGATGAATAATGCTAATAATAAGTTACACGAAGCATATAAAGAGCAGGCCAGGGAAGTGACTCAGTTGGTTAGGATAGCAAAAGTGCAGTACAAGCAGAAATTAGCAAATCAGTCCTGTCCTCCCTGTTTAATAACAGTCTTGCAACACAAGTCTCAAGTGGAAGGAAGGTGAAATTGTTCCCTTTCAAAGGTGATAAGGCTAAGGCTACAAATTATAGGCCAATCTGTATCTCTTGAGTTGTAGTTAAGGTAGTGGAGAAGTTGGTGAGAGCTAGGATACAAAAGTGTGTTGATAACAGCAGTATTCTCTGTGCTTGTCAGCATGGGGTTTGTTAAAGGGAGGTCAGGTTTTACCAACTTGTTTATTTACCATAATAAAATGAGGATTGTATTTGACAAGGGAGATTCATATACAGTGGTATACTTAGATTTTGCAAAGGCTTTTGATATATTGCCACGCCACAAGTTGGTAACTAAACTGGAGCGATGGGATTGGATAATAGATTAGTGAGTTGGATAGGCAACTGGCTCTCAGATAGATATTAGGAAGTTGTGTATGGAATGCAGTATCTCCGAAGAAGAAAATCATTTCTGATGTCTCCAGGGGTCTGTTTTGGAATCGTTGTTATTTAGTTTGTATATTAATGATATTGGGATGGGTTTAATTGCTGATATACAACTGTTTGCAGATGATTCAAAACTGAGGAGAGTGATGAGGAATCGATCATGAATCAAGCAGATGTTGTGGCCTTACAGGAGTACTTGAATAGATTGTATGAGTGAGCAACAGTATGGAACTGTCAGTTCAATATTGCAACGTGTAAGGTTCTGAAATTTGGTAGGCAACAATGGGGCAAAGTATACACTAGTGGCCAAAATTGTGGAAACCTTTTGGAAAAAGTGTATTTTTGAGATTTGATGATCATAACACTATTTTTGTTTGGTGTAATACCATAAAATTATATATCAATGGAAAGATAATTTAATCAAGAATGTAATACAACAAATTTTGTTCAATTATCTGTATTCTATGAAAAGTTATAGCCAAATAACCAGAAAAAAAGAAGCACAACTTGCTTAGGTTGATATGAAGTAGCTTTCCTTCATCTGAATGCAGCCAATGAGCTTGAGTGTGTAGAGAGCCAATCAGGTGTCATATTGTTTTGGCAATGAGCCAATAAGGTCAGTAGGATTCAGCTATTGATGTCATGTATTGGAGCCGAGAGGAGGAGATTTGTCAGTGTGTTATGTGATTGCTATCAAGTTCATTGGTTTTTTTGTGTTCTTTCATTTAGTGAGCTTGTAAAACGTAATAAAATTAAAGAAATGGTGCAAAGAGTTGATTGGTCACCCAGAACGCCATGTAAAATAGTACTATTAAGTGAACAAGTCTACAGTTATAAAGAAATTAGAGGAAAAATTGGTGGAAACTTAACCAAAGGTGGCATTTCTAAATTTTTGAAGAGATATAAGGAGACTCAATCACTACAAAACCAGACTGGTAAAGGCAGGAAAAGGTGCACAACAGCAAGTGATGATAGAAGAATTGAGAGACTGTGCCTATGTGACAAAAGAAAATCATCTGGATGTATACAAGATGAAATGGCGCAATACAATGTGAAGTTGAGTGCAAGGACTCTGCGCCGATCGCAGACTACAGGAATTTGGTCTAAATGCTAGAGTTCCACGAAAAAAAGCCATTTTTATCTCTCAAACAAAGGTTGAAAAGATTAAACTGGGCTTAAAATCCATGTTATTCTGCTGTCCAGTTAACAGTGTTATTTGAAGTGATGAGACCAAAATCTCCCTGTTTGGTAGTGATGGCATAAAATACGTAAGGAGAAGAATTGGGGAAGATTTGCATCCTGATTGCATTACGCGTACTGTGAAACACCCACTTAGTGTTATGATCTGGGGTTGTATGACATCAAAAGGTGTGGGCAGAATTTGTGTGATTTATGAGAATATATATAAATGCCCAAAAATACATAAATGAAATACTTGAGCCCAAACTGAAGCCTTCTGCACGTGATCTTTTCCAAGATAATGAAGCATTTATATTTCAACAGGATTCAACTCCATGTCATGTTACTGCTGGGTGCAAAAAGTGGTTTCAAGATAATCATATTCCACTGCTGGAATGGCCTGGGAATAGCCCAGACCTTAACCCAATAGAAAATCTATGGAGCCAACTAAAAAAAATTGTTAGTTCAGAAGCAACCCCACCAATAAAACCCAATTAATAGTAGCAATAATTCAATCTTGGTTTCACTTTATAACAGCTGCAGAACTAAAAAACTTGGTTCACTCCATGGGAAGGCGTTGTAAGGCCGTAATTAACGCTAAAGGTTATCCAACTAAGTATTAACTCACATTGTGAGAATTTTTGTATATCTCATTTTTTCTGTGTGTTTCACTTTTCTTCTTTATAACTGCTGTTCTAATAAAAAAATCCTTCATGAAAGTTATTGCATTACATTCTTGATTAAATTATCCTTCCATTGATATATAATTTTATGGTATTACTCCAAAAAAAAAAGTGGTGTTATGAGCCATCAAATCTCAGAAATACACTTTCCAAAAGGTTTCCACAATTTTGGCCACTAGTGTACACTTGGTGGGGAAATTTTGGAGGAAGTTGAGGAGACAAGAGACCTTGGAGTGGTGGTGGACAAGGATTTGAGGTTCAGAGGTCACATTGCACAAGTTGTGAACATCAGATTATGAAAGTAATATGGAGGACCTTAAAATGCAGAAATGAAGAAGTTCTGGTTCCATTGTGTAAAGCCTTGATCAGTCCTTGTATATATTACTGTGTACAGATTTGGTTCACTCGTTTTCACGGCAAGATGGATATATTGGAAAGAGCCCAAGGAAGATTCACTAAGGCATAACTGGTCTTTGGGGGAGTGGGATATGAAGACAGATTGTAGGAATGCAGTTTGCAAAGCCTTCTGAATTGGAGGAAGAGAAGGGATATGAAGACAGATTGTAGGAATGCAGTTTGCAAAGCTTTGTGAATAGAAGAAATTTTTCATAGAATTGGAGATGTGGAGAAGAAGCATAAGGAGAAGGTTCTTTGCATGGAGAGTGGTTGATGAGTGGAATGCATTGCCTGACAGTGTAAATGCAGATATATTGAATGAGTTTATGGCACAGTTTGATGGGTTTTGTGTGTACCCTTTGTAATGTGTTGTTTGACTATATGGAGATCTAATGTTAATAATAAATACGAAGGTGGTCTGAAAAGTTCTCGCCCTCGACCATAGATGGCAACACTGTCGGCAAGATTTTTTTTTTTTTTTTTTTCTAAGTTGTTACGTGAATTGCATCCATGTCAAATTGCAAGTCATTCTATCAAGTGGTTTGTTTTATACAGCTGTCTGAAGCAAAAGTGTTGTCTGTATCCCTTGAAATGGATAAAATTGAGTATCATGCAGTTATAAAAATTCTTTGTGAAAGAAGGTTCAACACCAAAAAAATTCATTTGAAGTTCAGAAAAGTTTATGGGCACTCTTCTCCTTCGTTTTTGACATTTAAGAAATAGACTGCTGAGTTTAAACGTGGCCGAACCAGCCTTGAAGATGATCCATATGAAGGATGTCCAAAAAGTGTAACAACACCAGAAATCATTGATCAAGTGCACGATATGGTATTGGATGACTGGCTAGTCAAAATGCGTGAAATTGCTGAGACTATAGGCATTTCAAAAGAACGTGTAGGATAGGATATATTTTGCATGAAGAATTGCAAATGAAAAAGCATTGCCAAGATGGATGCTGTGCTTGCTCATAGCAGATCAAAGATGCACTCGCATGAAAATCTCTGAAAAGTTCTTGGAACGTTTTAAGAAGAATATATTTTATATTATGTGATATGTAATTTTATATAATATGTAATGACATTTAAAAATATGTTATTGCATACATCTACAAGTAAAAAAATAAAAATGAGAAAGTCAGTGATTCACTATATGACGAAACTTGTTATGCAGAATTGGTTCTGGAACCTAACATGTCATATGACCAAGGTTTGTGCATCGATTTATTACTATGGATGAGACTTGATTCACCATTCACCATTACACACCAGAATCCAAACAGCAGTCAAAACAGTGGACAGAAACTGGTTGTTCGGTGCCAAAGAAGACAAAGTTGGTCCCATCAGCAGGAAAGGTCAAGGCATTTTGTTTATTAATTATCTTGAAAAGGATAAAACAATAACCGGGGAATATTATTCTGATCAACCAGACTAAACGAAAAAATTCATGAGAAAAGACCTAGTTTGCAGAAGAAAAAAAATCATCTTTCATCAGGACAATGCACCTCCCCACAAAGATGTTTTGGCAATGGGAAAATTAATTGATCTGCACTATGAATTGTTGGAACATCCACCCTATTCCCCAGATTTGGCTCTCTCTGACTTCTATCTCTTCCCAAAACTAAAACTCTTGTTCGCTTTTCTTCGAATCAAGAGGTGATTGCAGCTGTATAGCGGTATTTTGCAGATCTCACTGAGAACCACTACATGGACAGCATAATGGCGCTGAAGCATCATTGGAATAAATGTATTAGTCTTAAGGGAGATTATGTTGAAAAATAAAAATAGCTTGAAATTATAAATTCGTTTTTTCATTGTTAGGCCGAGAAATTTTCAGACCACCCTCATATGTACTGCATTTGTTGTAGTCATTTTATTGTACATTATTGCATGATTGTGGGCATTACTACAATACAGTAATGAAAAATAGTATTGTAGTATTAAGTTTGCAAAATTTGTTGTTGTGGGCATGTAATTTGTGAATTGTTATGGTGCAAAGTTTTATGTGGCCCCAATTTTATTTATTTATTTTTTTTTTTTTGCAAAGCTGTCTTGGAGGCAAAACTCAGGCCACCACTACGTGATCAGTGTCATTAGTGTATTGATGCAGAGTTTTGATTTGAGGAAATATAAAATAAAAAAGTTTTTAAAGTGGAAATGCACCTGTGAACAGATATTTAGAATGTGAGAATTTTAATACCAATTTATGCATCTGTACTTTGAAAAGAAAAAAAAAAGTTGAATATATATTTGTTATTGTTGCAGATTACCTATTATTAGCTCTAGGATCATTTAAGGGATTATCTGACATATATCCTCATGGGAGGGGGGGGATGTGTACAGAATACTTAGATATGTACTATATAATTAAGTTTCCATTATTATTAGTTTACTATCAGCCATTGTACATTTAATTGCATCATTCCACCTAGATCTAATTTTTCCTTAGGATCTTTTTTCTTAGCATCAAAACCTATTTTGTTATCTTCTCTGCTAGCCAAAGTATACCAGATACATGAACCATGATATGATTTTTCAAGGATATATAAACATGAGCAGTTCTCAACCTTTTTTTGTGTAATTACTCTGCTCTGCCATTAATCCCTTAAATGATCCTAGAGCTATTAATAGGTAATCTGCAACAGTGTGCCATTGAGTCCACTTCACTGAAAGTATAAGGTTTAATTTGAATCTTCTCTATTGGAAATCTTCTTTTAGGGTTTTCATATTTTGTTTACATTTTATTTATTTTATTTTTTTCTTTACAATAGTTATTTCACATATGCCAGCATGGTTAGCTGAGTGGTTAGCGTATCTGTTCTCCATCCAAAAGTCTGCAGGTTCAAATCGTGGGCATGGATGCTTGTTATTGTCTGGAAAATACTATAGTGGTGGGCGTAGATGGCTAAAAGATGATACAGTTCACTGTAATTGGTGGATTGAATGGAGATGGAGCCTTTGGACTCCTTGGAGGGGTCACATAATAATAATAATATGTGAAAATAAGTGAATTAATCCTATTTTTAATTTGAATTAATCCCAGATCACTTGTATCCATAAATTTCTCTCCTCAGGTTTTTTCTCCCGGAAACTCTTGTTTTTCATCCTGCATACAGACAAATCGGCCCTTCAGAACACGCGCAGTTTACAGACAAAAAATACTAGTTGTGGTAGTGGTGGAGGTGGGTGGTTGATGTAGATGATTCATAGTAGAGGTTCGGTGTAGTGGTTGAGACAGTTGTAGGTGTCCTCCCGCAATGAGTCTTCGGACTCCTTGGAGGTGTCACAAATAATAATAATAATATTTCTTTATTACAATATTTGCCATTGCTCAGATCAATGTATTGGAACAAGGAGTTTTATTTAGTTTCTTTTATTTTACTAAAAATATTGCAGAAATGATTTTTGCATTATTTTCATATGCTGACATTCAGAATTATTATACATCAACAACAGTGATGTTAAATTGCATTATTGTTTTCTTGTTGTTACTTTTTTTTAATATGACAAATTTATATGCAGTAATATTTTAGAGTAACCTCAGCCTTTCATTTTTCTCTTAAAAATACAACAGATGACTTTTTTTTATTTATTTTTTGGTAGTTTGTTTATTTTAGTAATGATAAGCAAAGCTTAATTTCAGTGAATATATTATGGTTCAAATGTCTGAAATATATTGAAATATATCATATACAGGTTGATTCAAAGTTTATGCTCATTTTGATGAATTTCAGCAACTGAATCTTAAATAACTACTGTTTATCTAATTTTCTACTGGCTTGAAATATTTCCCAAGAGATATTTCATGTTTGATTATCCAAAATCTGTAACTTCATTTTATTGTTTCATGAAGAAATTATATGGACACCTTCATGTAGTCCAATGACTCATCTCGGGGGATCCAATTATCCACACAATCAGTCATACCTCTTGAATCCCTTAACGAACAAAATGCTAATCTGACTCTGGTAATCCATTCCATTGATTCACAACTCTCCAAGTGAAAGATCTAGTCCTTACATCCCTACTAATCACACCCTTTATTCAACTTCCAGGGATGACCTTTTGTTCTGGACCCTCTAACCAAGTGCTGAAAGATTTCCCCTGTATCAATCCTATAAAATTCTTTAAGTAACTTAAAAGTTTCTATCATGTCCCTTCTTTTTCTCCTATCAACCAATTTTAGCAATCCATGCACTCTCAATCTATATTCATAGGGAACATTCCACAGACCACTCATCTTGGTTGCTCCTCTCTGAATCCTCTCCAGCACCTCATCATCCCCCCCAAGAAACCCATGAGATCAGACCCGAGCACAGTAATCCAGATCTGGGTGTATCAAGACCTATTAATAGGAATAGGAGCATCCTTATATCTATTTGCTATCGTGTTTTTCAGTAGCCAAGTAATCTTATGAACAACCTTAGCAAAATGTCCTCTAAACTTCAGCTCTCTGTCTACCACCATCCCTAAATCCCTAGCTTCCTCTACTGTCAAATACTATAGCTACCTTTTTTTTTTTTTCTTGTCTTGATTGCTGTTGCTGAACATGCATCTTATAGTTATTGTTCAGAAGTATCTTGTCAATTTTTGCCTTCTGTATCTCAGTAGAAGCAGTCATATCAGCATTATTTCTTAATTCCTCTGCTAGCTTTTCCTCCTTCCTGTTGAATTTGAATTCTGTTAAACTGGAAGTAGTTCCATTTCCTGACTTTTCATTGTTTGCCCTGGTTTTCTGATAAAACTGTGGTGACTTTGTTTAACCATGTAATCCAACTGTCACAATGCTTGATCATGTTACCATAATAATTTTATCTGGTTTTAACCAGTACCGAATACAGTTTGGTCAGCTAAGCTGTAAATTGTTAGCTTATCCTTATTCTTTTATCCAGGTAGATACTTAGTAGTAATGAGCCTCATAGGAAGCTGAAAATTGGACATTGGGTCAGAAGCTCTGTAGTTTTTCCACCAGGACTATGGAGGTTTCCTCTCACATATCTTTGATTCCATCTACATTTGCATTAGGTCAAATTTTCTGTTCTCACAGTTAACAAAATTTGTGATTCATTCTGTAGTTTGATGCTGTTGTTGCTGGAATGGAGAGTGTTTTCGTAGGGCAGGGGGGGGTAGAATAGTGCGACATATTTTTATGTTTTTTCTTTTACCAACTTCAGATGATCAGTTAATTCATATTTTTTTCCCTATCTGTCTTACCTGACTTATCCTTGAATAGGCTGAAATAGTGGATTTAATCTCATCTCTTAAGTTGTAAGTTGGTCCTGACTATACTGTTCAGCAACTCTATTGAATTTTGTTATTGGTTTGGCGAGAGGATAGTTTTGGTTCAGTGATAATTGTATTTCCCCCCCCCCCCTCCTTCCCAAACATACACACACATAAAATGCCTTTCCAGTGTCTTCTTGCTCTTCAGCTGAAATCATCCAGTACCCTGATATTTGGCCAAAGTTCTTACACTCTTTGCAGTTCATGAATAACAAATTCATATTGCATATTTCACATGTAATAGCATTAAACACAAATTGTATATCAAAGTGTGCTTTTATCCAGAAAATAAAGTCAAAATATAAAAGCAACAGATGTAATTTCATGTGATAACAAATATAAGTCCAGTAGTTCTTAATTTTGGGTCAACACAATCTATTGACCGCTTCAAGTATGGATCTCCTTCTAGGACTCTTAGAGAGGAAAAAGGTTCCCTATTCTGTGAAGTGGTGACATGTATGTAATTTATTGGAATTTCATTGGTACAGGTAGAAAAAAAAAGCAGAATGACTTAGTTTAAAGGCTGTTCCCAGACTGAGGACAATCTCTCAAACATTAAATGTGTACCTAAGATGAAAAGCCAAACGGCTATTTTTTTCTGGCAAAGTTGATCAGTTAATGGGATAAAAATCCCTTATTGTTTTTCAGCCAGTAAGCGAAACAACGATCGAAAACTACGATCTGAACGTTTCATGCCGACGAACTGTCAGCGTATCCAAGCGTAAGTGACCACTTGGTAGTGCCACACCACGGCAACTCGTTGCAAAGGTGGAGCAAACCGGTCTGGGTAGTGACCTCTCCTCATAATGTAAAACAGTATTACATCTCCTAAGAGCTGTGTGTTTTACATTATGAGAAAATATCAAGAATAGTGAGGGACCTTGCTCCACCTTTGCAACGAGTTGCCATGGTGTGGCACTACCAAGTGGTCACTTACGCTTGGATACGCTGACAGTTCGTCGGCATGAAACGTTCAGATCGTAGTTTTCGATCGTTGTTTCGCTTACTGGCTGAAAAACAATAAGGGATTTTTATCCCATTAACTGATTAAATGTGTACATTTAATTTTGTTTGAATTTTGACTATTCTTAAGGAGTGATGAGTACACTTTTAACAAGGTCTATTATTCTGAGTGTTTTTCTGAATTTTAATGAAATGAAGCATTTTTGATAATTTCTGCAATCTTATAAATATATGTCATTATTTTATTCAATTTATATGACTGAAGAACAGTCATATAAATGGAATGTTTGCAGCATTGTACATGATCAGCCATTTGGGAGTGAGGAGCAAAGTGGCAACTATCTGCTGAAAATGTTTATATGCTTCTGTGTTGATAGCTTAGCAGTTTAAAAGAATTAAAACCAGTGTTTAATACTTTCAATATTTTGTTTCAGTCACAGAGGCATCTTCAGGGAATAGAGTACAAAATTGTAACATGTGAGCTTGCATACACACAACACAAAACAAATTTAAACCCTGTAGACACAAGTCTGGACTCCTAACTAGTTAGTGTGCCAGTTGGAAGCCTGAGTTGTAAAATGGGATCACTAGGAATTAATGTTTTCCGTTTTGAGAATTTTAATGCATCTGTATTTATTTTGATTGGGTTGGTTTTTAAGAGCAGCTACAGATTCTAAAAAAAAAAAAAGTCCCTCACTTCTTGCTGCTATGGAGCATAGTGTTTGTTTCTTATTTGCTTCTGTTTGTAGTATCCAGAGCATGGTCTGCTAGACATGACTGACTGTAATCATGATTACATATGTGTTTTTTATGTTTTTCTATGTGGAATGGTGGCTGACCTTCCAGTCTGTCCATAGTAGGCCAACTTTCTGGATCAAGGAACTCAATACATGCCAGGTACCAAGGGAGAAAGTAGTTGGTCCTAAGGGAAATGGACAAGGGTAGCCACTTTCAAGTGAGGCTTGAAAGTAGTGTACAGACTGTGTGTGTGTACATTTTTTTTTTTTTTTTGTAATTCTAGCCATTTTTTCAGATGTACTCTGGAATAGAGAATGATGATAGAATTGCTATAATCTTTCTGAAAAGAAGGTAAATTTGAGGTGAGGATTAGTATTTTATTGATTCTGTAGCCATTAGGAATGTTTGGTGAATATGGTTGAGTTCAGCTATAAGAGAAGCCTCATTGGTAGGAGGTAGGATGATTGGAAAGTTTGTAAATATATCTGCCTGTGTGAGTAGGTACCATAAAAGAAAGGTTAACATTAGGAAGGCATGTTAATAAGGTGTCCCAGGAAGGCTAGATTATTGTTAGTTTCCTTTCCATAGCATAAGATCATTGGGTATAAGATTAAAACAAGAACATCATAAAGTGAATTGTTTATAAATTGAGGTGAAATTATAATGTATTTAAATAGGATTGGTTCCTTCAGTACGAATGACTTCCACAAATGGCTCTTTTCTACCAGCTTCATTTATTTCATTAAACAATCTATGAAAAACCTCATCCACGTTAATCTGATACCTAACCCCCTTACCAACTTATGTCTCAATCATATTCTCCCCTCCATATATCCATTGGACACTGCAAGTATTTCCTTAATGTCTTACATTGTATTTCCTTAATGTCTTCATACTTAATATTCCAGAAACCACTTTAATTAAATTGTCTTCTGATCATTACATTAAAAGTTTAACTCTCAATAAAATTTTTTATTATTATTATAGGTATCTCCACAGAGTCAGAAGACTCATCATGGAAGATCCCTTTTTTCTTTCTTTCTTTTAAGATTACATGGTCGTCAGCATTCATAGTGAAGAATTTATGAAGACACAACACACGTATTAGAATAATTACTTTACTTAACATTAAACAAGTAACAAACGATGTTTCAACCTCTGTATTGAGGTCATCATCTGGAAACATGTACAATATATAAGCTACATGTAGTTGCACTATACAAAAGTAAAATGAATCTAAATCTTTGTTAATCATTTATTCTAGCCTGTCCTCTGGTGAGTCAAAAAAAAACATGGAACTACATTAAACAATTTCTACAGTCCTTTCATATTGAGATTTTCTTCTGTCTGGGGTTGTTCTGGTTGCTATTTGGATTGAAGATGGGTTCTCCACATTCTTGGAATAATTAATCCATCATTTTTGTTCACATTTGGATGATGTTTTAGAATTTCACAAGCTTTGAATTTTCTTTCATACCAGGAATGTAGGGACTTAGTGCCTTTCCAGTTAATTCTATGGCATGTTTGTAGTGGATGGTCTGATAGGCCTGTTTACCATAGTAAACAGGCCTATCAGACCATCCCAATCAGAAATTCATCTTTTCTGATTGGGATGGTGCATCCTCTTTCCCCTGTGTAAGGTAGGTTACAGGTACACTGAATTTTATTAACCCCTGAGTGGGCAGGGTATGGAAGAGGATCTTTGTAGGAGCTAAGTAAATTTTTTAGTTTTGCCAGGGGTTTGAAGGTTGTCTTGATGGTGAATTGGATATGTTTGTGTTGTTTGTTCAGGTGGCTCAGGAACGCATTTAATGTTTCACGGCCATGTGTCCAAATGGCGAATACTTTCCTAAGCCACCTGAACAAACACAAACATATCCGATTCACCATTTAAATCAAAAACAACAACTCTCTTCCTTTTCTAGACTCACTCATCACACATCTTCCCTCATGCTGCCTCTCCTTCACTGTCTACTGCAAACCTACACATGCAGGCCAATGCATACATAAAAATTTATACCACCATCCAACAAAAACTAGGAGTCATCAGCACCCTCAAACACAGAGCCCTAACAATCTGCTCCAATGAACGAGCTCTGAACCAAGAATTTGAAATCATTAGTTGAGTTAGTTGAGAAATAATGGGAATATAACAAAATCTGTACCTCCAATTTTTGTACCTCTGGAAAATGTAATGAGGCATGAAGGGAAAATTTATTCAAAAAGCTGTTCCACTGTTATTATTTATATAACTCACATTATGAAAGATAGTGACAGTATAAACCTGAAAGGAAAATCTAAGATATTAATTTTAGCTCTTAACTTAATTTAGATCATGTATTCTTAAATAAATTCATTGGATTATATATTGGATAAATCCTTAAGGACTATAAGCTGAATATCTGTATTAACTTTATGTGAAAACAACAAAACATGGTTAGTAGAGGGTGAATAGTTCAGTCTCTTGGTGAATATCTGTATTAACTTTGCATGAAAAATTAACGATACAAAGGGAAAAATGGAAAAATAAGCAACAATAAAAACTGCATTTTCAGAAAACCTTTAGTACAAGTTAAGTTTAAAAAAAAAAATAGAAAAGAAAACAGCTAGTAGAGGACGAACAGTTTAGTGTCATGTAGTCTGAGGAAAAAATATAAGCTTTGATATTAATTATTAGCTGCATAGATTGACAGCATTTGAATGTGGAAGAGCGTAGACATCTGAAGAGATTGTTGTTCTTGGGGAAAGTGAGAGTGTCTGGACAGGGAAACTAGAGTTGCCAGTGTGATTAGTAGCAGGGATGGCCTATTTGGGAGATGAGTGAATGTATTGTATATTGCAGAGTTAAGTGGAGTCTAGAGGAAATAATAAAGGTACGGAAATAGTGAGAGTGCATTAATATTTATACAATGTAAGAATAAAGGAAGTGAATTAGTGTCATTGATAGCCTCAACCTGTCTAAGATTATTGGAATCAGTGAAACATGTTTGACTGAAGATGATGTTCTGATGAGAACAGAAGGATATAGCATATTTTGGCAGAATAGGAAGGGAAAATTGGGTGATAGAGTGTTACTTATGATAATCGATGAATGAAGAAATTTGGAAGGAAATGGCAATAATAGGTGGGCAGGGCAAGATATTTAGTAGGATGTTGCTATAGTCCATTGAACACAGAGGGTAATGAGCAGGAAATGTTTAAGAAGATAAGTTTGAGTACATAGTAAGTGATCAGTATGTGTAACAGTATAAATTGGGAAGAGGATGCAGCATACAGTAGTAAGGAAATAGGAGTTCTGGAATTCTTGGAGGACAAATGTCTCAGGCAACATGTAGTAGAGGGAACATAAGGGTTGAGAGCTTTAGATTTGGTTCTTGCATCAGAGGAGCTCTAACAGAGATGTCAATTTTGCGCTCCCCCATTGGTGAGAACGACCATGCAGTCTTGACTTGGAGGCCTGAATGCAGAAAGTTCGAGGAGGAAGGAATTTATGGCGAATTATAAAGCAGATGACTATTATAATCTTAAAAATTAGATTAGGATGATTCCATGAATGGGAAAATTGTAAGGGAGAGATGTCAGCAGTGCATAGGGCTAGTTTTATCAACAATGGCAAATAACATTTCTAAAGTGAAAAAGATAAAGCAATTTGGTGTGAAGTGATGACTAATAAAACTAAACAGGAATTGTGGATGAAAAAGAGGTTGTGAAAAAAAAAATAGAGAGAAGTGGATAGTAATTGCATAGAATATAAGAGACTCAGGCCAGGAGGGTAACTAATACAGTAGTTACAGAAGGTAAAAATGGAATACAAGGAGAGATGAGCTCACAGTCCAAGGAATTCCTTTGTTATTGTAGCCAGTAGAAGGAGAAATGATTATGAGAAAAATTACCCATTAGATGGAAAAGGAGGTAAAGTTACCAATGCAGATGATATAGTTGGAACTATTTAATGATAATTTTATTGGGACATTTCATCCTGGAAAAGCAGGTTTTATTTCTGGAGGAACGGGAAAGATTGAAGGCCTAGTAGTGCAAAGTACTCTCGAGATCAATAAGGCAGTGGGACTAAATGGGATTTCACTGCATGTTTTAAGAGAGTGTGCTAAGGAACCAACAGATTCATTAAACTGGCTGTTCAAATGAAAATCTAGCTATTGGGAAAGTACCCAATTAGTGGAAGGAAGGTGAGACAGTGCCATTGCACAAAAGTGGTGGTGGTAGATTGAAGGCAATGAGCTATAGACCAGTTTGTATTTCTTCTGTGGTTGTTAAGATTTTGGAGAAATTAGTAGGAGATAGTATGCAGAGTTGGGTAGATGAGAGTAATATTATTTGTGAAAGTCAGCATGGAATTGTTAAAGGCTTCTCTTGTTTCAGTAATTTGCTTGTTTTTTTATAATAAAGTGACAAGAGCAGTTGATGAGAGAAAGGCATATACTGCCAATTTTATTTGATTTTATGAAGGCATTTGATAGGGTGGCGTATGATGAGTTGATATTTAAGTTGCAATATGCAGGATTAGTGAAATGGTTAGATATCAGATTAGTGAAATTGGCTGTCTGGTATATATCAGAGAGCTATGTATTGGGAAGATGTATCAAGGAAGATGAAGGTCAGGTGTATTTCACTGGGATCATTACTAGGATCTTTGCTTTTTAACCTTTATATTGATGATATTGTCACTGGGTGGCAGGGAGTTATTCACAGTTATTTACAGATGCTTGGGAGGGTTATTAGTAATAGTGCTGATGTTCAAGAGGATTTGAATAGCTGGTATGGTGGGCAATTGAATGAGGATGTCAGTTTAATACAACTAAATGTAAGGTCTTGAAATTTGGAATCCACAGGTTATGACTGCATACTGTATTGGTATAACTATACCAGAGGAAGTAGACGAGGCAAAAGATCCTGATGTTGTCAATAAAAATTTGAAGTTTAGAGCACATATTACATAGGTGGTAAAGGCAACCTAGAGGGATTGCAGTTATGAACTTTGAACATTAGAGGTGAAAAAGTGGGATTCCTATGTATAAAGTCCTGATCAGGCCACATTTGGATTACTGCACCTAGATCTGGTCACTGGGATATGAAGAGGATAAATTAACCTTAGAGATAAACAGAGATGGATCACCAAAATAGCATCAGGACTCTACATGTAGTGCTAGTTATGACGATAGACAAGACATGCAAACTAAAGAGTTTAGTGGATAAAAAATGAGGAGATGATGTGATTGAAACATTTAAACTTTTTTGTGTGGGGGGGGTATTTAGAAGATGAAGAAATGATGTGATCGAGACATTTAAATTGTTGGTGGTATATAGAATAGAAGAGATGATGTGATTGAGAGACATTTAAACTGTTGGGGGGGTATTTACAAGATTTACAAGATATAGAACACGGAAGAAGAACAAGAAAAACAGGCCATCCTTGGAAGGACTGTTTTGCCTTCCAAGGCAAAACAGTACTGCATTTGAAAGTACCCAATTGCAGTACTGTTATGTACTGCAATTGATATGGTGAGGAATCATTTGAATCAAATCATAAGAATAGGTGTGAAATTAAACAAAACACCATAATAGCAGTATGTTAGACATTGTTCAAATCAGTTTTACTGTATGAATCTGAGCATTGGGTTAGAAATTAAGTGTTGATGAAAAACTGGTAACTAGAAATATAAGAGTTCTGAGAAAAATTAGTCTAGGAATATATATGCGCAATGGTGGAATCATATTAAAAATGAAGATATTAGAAAGGAACTAGTCATTTTGCCATTCAGGAATGTATGAGTAGAGATACTCTGAGGTAGTATGGTCACTTAAAGAGAATGGAAGTGGAAGAGATAGCAAAACAGGTACCAGAATATCCTTGTTCTGGGTGGATTGATGCAATTATTAATAGTCATTAATGTAATTAATAATTCATTGAAATATTAAGAGTTGACAGTATAAGAGTCTTATGGAGGAAACTTGTTGATAGGAAGCTAGTAATAATGTAAATTCAATTGCAGTAATCTCATAGTATCCTGT
The DNA here is from genome assembly GCF_054136105.1 of Typopeltis vanoorti. Classification (NCBI taxonomy): domain Eukaryota; kingdom Metazoa; phylum Arthropoda; class Arachnida; order Uropygi; family Thelyphonidae; genus Typopeltis; species Typopeltis vanoorti. Next base: position 29,482,316 of record NC_143564.1, on the reverse strand, counting down.
ATCCACTGGGTGTACATATCAGTATTAGATGATAATGAATTTTAGTCCTGACACATTCAAAAATTAAAACCCTACAGTGTTGACCCTTCAACAACAACACAGGTTTGAACTGCATGGGTCCACTTATACGTGGATTTTTTTCAATAATATATTGGAAAATTTTTTGGAGATTTGCTACAATTTGAAAAAATTCGCAGACTATCGATAAATGAGGTACAGTACTGTAAATGTATTTTCTCTTCCTTATGATTTTCTTAATAACATTTTCTTTTCTCTAACTTACTTTATTGTAAGAATATAGCATATAACATACAAAAGATGTGTTAATCTACTGTTGATCTGAGATTAACAGTGGATGTTATTTATTTCTTTACCTCTCAACTCTTCATTCCATGTTACAGCTCCAAGATGTCTCCTAAGCTTGTCATAATTACCAGCCTTATAACTATGTTATTGGCAAAGCTTTTGCTCAACAATAGGCTACTAGTAGTTAAGTTTTTGGGAGTCAAAAGTTATTTTCGATTGCACTGGGCGGGAGTGACAGCATCCCTAACCCCCATGTTGTTCAAAGGTCAGCTGTATATACAAAATGCTAGCAGTTTCTGAATATGCTACAGGTATGAAAAGGGACAAAGTTATCTCTGCTGCATGAAATACTTTTTACACTGTTTATTCTTGGGAGGAAAAAAGGATAATCAAATTAGGGATGATTGGTCCCTAATTTGATTATCATTTTCTTAGCATTTACAATATTATTATTAATTATTTATGCTAAAATTTCTGATTATCTTTAACCATTTGTTTAGCTGGACTGAGGAAAAATCACATGGCTTAACTTTGAAGAAGGTATTAATATTTCTATATATTATTGCAGAATTTTCTTATTAACACAATGCATCCAAACATTGAACAAGAAATGGTAAAATTTTACTATATAGAAGTTTGTAATTTTAACTTGAAGGCAATAAAATGTTATGTATATAGCACTTTTGCATTCATGTTGCAGTTAATAAAATTGTGTTTATGAAGCCATATTTAAAAGCAGTATTTTAACCTTCATTTTTTTTTTTGTTGTTTGTTTTTTTTCCCAATTCTTCAGTTTATAAATAATCTTCTACCAGATAAAGGGATGTCCTGAAGAACATCACAGACGTACATCACACATAGATTTCACATTTCATCCATTTGAAAATACAAATCCTGAAATGAGTCAGTAGCAAAAGATTTAAATAGCTGTACTGAGCAAAAGTTCCTTGATTCAATGTTAAAGAAGGTGTAAATATTTCTGTATTTTAATTTCACCAACCAGATTAATACATTGGATCAGTCTTGAGCAATGATTCAAGTAGTTTCACAACTAACTAATGTACATTTCATTGATTATAAATTCCATTATTTTGTAAATTTTAATTACAAATTCCATAATTTTGTTTATGACAGTCATCTTTGATTTTGGCACATGCCACATTTCATAGACAAGTATAATTTCTAGCATAATTGTATCCCTCGATTAACGCGGTTAATTAATCCCTCGATGTTACCGCGTATATCAAGATCACGTTAATCAAATCTAATAATCAATGGTAAAAAGTACAATTCGTCCCTGATCGATTACTGTACTAATAGTTCGTTTTATATGGTACTCTTTTAGGAAAGATAAAAAATGAATGCAAAGTAAATGTTTAATAAATACTTGTACCTACATTAGTTACTGCAATTTTTTTTAATCAAAAGAAGTTATAAAGAGTTGTTTGAACAGTTTTAGTTTTTTTTCTTATTGGCATAAATTCTACAATAACAAGCAAAGTGACTATCTAAACTTCGGCAAACAAGCATTCTTCGATTAACATCTGGATCCATATCCATTACTTGCTGCTTAAGCGATTCTAAACTGCAAAATATTCCATCCAGTTCTTTGACTGTTATTTCCTTTGGAACCTCATCTTCACATTCCATTTGTTCATTGTCTTCATATGTGCGTTCAATTTCAAGAAGATCGTTGTCACTGAAATCTTTTGAATTTGAATCCAATAATCCTTTAACATCTTCTGCATCAACACCATCAAAACCGAGGTCTTCACCAATTGCAACAATTTCTTTGACCACGTTGTTCACAGGATTTTCAAAACAACCTAAATCATTAGCACATTCTGGCAGAAGGTTTTTCCAAACAGCTTTCATGCAACTAGAAGACACTTGCTCCCACGAGTCACAAATGTTCTCAATTGCGTGTTTAATGTTAATTTTTTTCCAAAATTTGTGGAGCGTAATCTCATTTTCTCCCGTTGTTCTTTCTACTGCCTTTGAGAATGTCTTTTTAAGAAAATAGTCTTTGAAAGTTGCAATGATGCCCATGTCCATAGGTTGTAGCAATGATGTCGTATTTGGTGGGAAAAATCAAACTTTCACATTCGCAAACAGATCATTAAGAGAATCTGGATGACCAGATGCGTTGTCTAAAAGCAAAAGAGCTTTGAAAGCTAAGTTATTTCTCTTGCAATAAGTTTCAATTGCTGGGCAAAAATAAGACTTAAACCAATCTTCGAATAGACTTTGGTTAACCCAAGCCTTCTGATTCGCCCACCAAATTACAGGTAAAGAGTTCTTGTTACATCCTTTTAAAGTCCTTGGGTTCTGAGTTCGATAGACAAGCAGCAGCTTCAATTTAAAATCTCCATTAGAGATTTTATATTCCCTCCAAGCATAACAGTTAAGCGATCTTTTGATACTTTATAGCCATGTTGCGCTGCTTCTTTTTTTGATGTAAAAGTTCTAGATGGCATTTTTTTCCAATAGAGTCCAGTTTTATGTACATTGAAAATTTGACGGTAATCATTATCATTTTCTTCGATAATTTTCTGCAGCTCAGCAGGAAATGTGGATGCAGCATCTTCATCGGCACTTGCAGCTTCACCTGTTATTTTCACATTCTTTAGTCCAGCCCTAGATTTAAAATTTTCAAGTCAGCCTTTGCTAGCTGCGAATTTTGATTTGTCTTCTTTATATTTAGTCTCTTTAAGTCTTGAAAACAGGCTTAGAGCTTTGGCCGTGAATATTATATTGAAATTCTCTTTTGATTGCAGTCTTCCAGCCAAATAATCAACAGATCTTCCATTTCAACCATTATAGCACTCTGGTTACGTGTGCATTGCATATTTGCAGATGTAGATGCCACTTTACTTTGCTCGCAATGCTCATCAGCTTTGGATTTTTATCCAAAGTTGGTTAAAACCAAAGACTCGTTAAAACCAAATTCGCATCCGATACTTTTACTTTCACCATGTTTAAATCTTTTAATTATATCAAGTTTTGTATCTAAGGTTTACCTTAGATACAAAAATACCTTCCTCTTCTTTTTTTCACTTAATGACCCGGTTGTGGGATTGCTCTTATTCTTCGACATGATCAATGGGCTGTAAAATTTACGAAGAATGTAATTTGCAAATACATACAACAGAACAACTGGAGCTTGTAATGTACCCACTCTTAATGCTAGCAATGAAGTAACAGGCAGGCACTCAGCCTCGTGCCATGATTTTCTTGGGATTTTCCCAGCCTCATGGCATGATTTTCACCCATTGTTATTTCAATTGCCTTTGAGAATGTCTTTTTAAGAAAATAGGCTTTGAAAGTTACAATGACTCCCATGTCCATGGGTTGTAGCAATGATGTCGTATTTGGTGAGAAAAATAAAACTTTCACATTTTCGTGGAATGTGAAATCAGCAGCCTCATGGCTTGAGCATGATTTTGCATGGTAAATTTAAAGGTGCGTTAATCAAAACTCTTGCTGCATATATCAAGGGATTGCCGCAATTAATTTCGCCGCGATAATCAAATCTGTGTTAAGCAAAACCACGTTACGCAAGGGATAACTGTATGTAGGATTCAGATCTGCATCATAAAGGTCTGCAAAACAGAGCTTGATCCTTTAGGTTGCAGATTTGCCTAGCCATCCAAACCTATAGATTAATGAGACGATTTAAGAATTTTAAGTACTGGATAAATTTCTCATTTTACGGTAAGTAAATTTCTTATGAAAGAGTTCAAAAATGAATCGCAAAAACCATATATTAAAGTGAAACGTATCTAAATATACAATAAAATTAAGTGCACAAATGTGATCATATTAATTCTAGTAGCAAGGCTTATACGTTGGTCATACATAACGTGGTAATTAGTTTACAGAATTAACAATGCATATAAAGTATATTAATTAAAGGTAACTTTAATAAATAACTTCTATATTTTGGCAACATCACGTTGCCATCTTCAGGAACATAAAGATATGGTATGTGCACGCAGGCACCAACAAAAGCAAATGAGGAAGAAAGCAAGAAACTAATATTGTTCCTAAAGTCCTAATGGTGCCCTCTGGTGGGCTAATTTGGTTGACTTGTCAGTTGGGCTGAAGTTCTCAAAATGTAAGTCTCCCAAATTTGGGGTAGTTTCATGCACCCAAATTTGTTGAGGTTAGGAACGTTTTTTAGAGCTGCTGAAGATTCTTTGAATAATCTTTTGTATTTCAACTTGCTGCGGTGAATTATTTTTGTTTTCTTCCAACGAATTTTATGGTGGGTATCTAAGGCATGTGGCCATGGTCTGCCAGCCCAGAGCGGCTGTACTGGTGAAACCGGATGTAGTCTTTGTGTTCTGAAATCCTGATATTTGTTGTTCTGCCTGTTTGGCCAAAGTAGGACAATTTGCAGCTGCAAGGGACCTGGTATACACCAGGTAGGTCTAGGGGAAGTGGTTGGTCTTTGGTAGAGCGGATAAGGGATGCCAACTTTTTATATGGTCTGTAACAAGAAGTAAGGTCATGTTTTCTGAAGATATTGGTTATTTTCTCAGAGGTGACCTGGATATAGAGGGTGGTGATAGATTTGGTGTAATCTTTATTGTGGAGGGGAGGGGTTGTGGTTTACTGGTTTGAGTATTTTTGGATTTTTTTGGGGTTATAGCCATTGGCTAAGAAAGTGTTGTGGATGTGGTTTAGTTCAGTAGTTAGGGCCTTGTCATCTGAGCAGATTAATTTTGCCCTGTTATATAGTGTTTTTATAACCCTATATTGTTGTGAGGGGGGGGGGGATTACTGGTGAATGTATCTGCCAGTATGGGTGGGTTTTCTGTAAAGAGAGAAAACCAAAGATCGATCAAGCTGGCGGGTGATTAAAGTGTCTAGGAAGGGGAGGGTGTTGTTTTCCTCTTTTTCTAAGGTGAACTGGACTCTGGGGTGTTGGTTGTTTAAGTGTGTTAGGAAGGAGTGGAGTGAGTCTGAGCCATGTGGCCAAATAGCGAACACATCATCCACGTCTTAATTAATCTGCTCAGATGACAAGGCCCTAACTACCGAACTAAACCACATCCACAACACTTTCTTAGCCAATGGCTATAACCCCCCAAAAAAATCCAAAAAATACTTAAACCAGTAAACCACAACTCCCCCCCCTCCACAATAAAGATTACACCAAATCTATCACCATCCCCTACATCCAGGGCACCTCTGAGAAAATGACCAATATCCTCAGAAAATATGACCTTACTTCTTGTTACAGACCATATAAAAAGTTGGCATCCCTTATCCGCTCTACCAAAGACCAACCACTTCCCATAGACCTACCTGGTGTATACCAGGTCCCTTGCAGCTGTAAATTGTCCTACTTTGGCCAAACAGGCAGAACAACAAATATCAGGATTTTAGAACACAAAGACTACATCCGGTTTCACCAGTACAGCCGCTCTGGGCTGGCAGACTATGCCTCACACCCACCATAGAATTCGTTGGAAGAAAACAAAAATAATACACCGCAGCAAGTTTAAATACAAAAGATTATTCAAGGAATCTTCAGCAGCTCTAAAAAACGTTCCTAACCTCAACAAATTTGGGTGCATGAAACTACCCCAAATTTGGGAGACTTACATTTTGAGAACTTCAGCCCAACTGCCAAGTCAACCAAATTAGCCCACCAGAGGGCACCATTAGGACTTTAGGAACAATATTAGTTTCTTGCTTTCTTCCTCATTTGCTTTTGTTAGTGCCTGCGTGCCCATACCATATCTTTATGTTCCTGAAGATGGCAACGTGACGTTGCCGAAATATAGAAGTTATTTATTAAAGTTACCTTTAATTACTATACTTTATATGCGTTGTTAATTCCGTAAACTAATTACCAGTTGTGATCATATTAAATATGATAATTACTCAGTAAAAATATTGATGTTTTAAAAATTACTTTTTTTTTTTGTGAGAGTTCTTTAATGAGGTTACTTAAATTTCTGTTAAAGAAATGTGCATTGCCCAAAAAATTTCTTTGAGCATAATGAATTCACTGAACGGAGTTAAGTCATACAGATTTATGTGCCCTCTAAACTTCAACTCCTCATCCATTAACATCCTTGAATATCTGGCTTCATTTTCCAAGAGGGCAGTTACATCACTGTGTTACAAGATTGGTAATCTTTTCACCCCAAAATGCATAACTTCAAACTTTACCACATTAAACTGACATCCATTCTCCTTTGCCCATTTTGCCAGTCTATTTAAATCATCCTGCAAAAATTTAACATAATCTTTATTGACTATTACTTTACCCAATTTTGCATCATCAGCAAACAATTAAATAGTTCCTCTCAGATAATGAAGTGATTACCTGTCTTGTGGCTAGTATGCAGACTTCTGTGAGGAAAGGATATATGTGGAATTATAAGACTGGTGATTATGACAAACTTAGGAGACATCTTAGAAAATAAATGCTACTTGGGAACTAACAAAGAAATACATAACGACATCAATGTGTGAATGTATTCTGAAGGCCAAAAGGCTGAATAAGGTATGTGTAAAATGGATGAATGAGGGGACTTAAGCATGAAATCTTCAAGAAGGTACTTTGGAGACAGTACAAGATGAATAATGATAATAATCAGATACACGAAGAGTATAAAAAACAAGGCAGGAGAGTGACTCAGTAAGGACAACAGAAGTGCAGTATGAGCACAAATTGGCAAATCAGGTGAAGAAAAACCCTAGTTTTTTTAGATATATGGCAAGTAGAAGGAAGAATGATCATGGTAAGATGATATTAAAGGATGAAAATGGTAGAATGGTAACTGCTAAAGAAGACATTGTTGAGGTATTCAGTGATCAATTTATAAGGGTGTTTAATCCTGATCATGGTGGAATCATGAGGAATTAAGTGTAAAGGACATAAGACAGGATGGCTTAATTGTGAGTAAGCAAGAGTTATTCGAGGAAATAAATAACTTGATGACATATCACCATGCATCTTAAAGGAAATTGACTTGCCTGTTTAATAATTCTTATAACAACTGAGGTTCTGAAGGAGTGGAAGGAGGGTAAAATGTTCCAATGCATAAAGCTGGTGATAAGGCTGCAGTTTCAAATTATAGGCTAATCTGCATATCTGGAATTGTGGTGAAGGTACTGGAGAGATTGGTGAGAAGTAGGATACAGAAATGGGTCAATAACAAATAACAGCAGTATTCTCTGTGGTTATCAGCATGGGTTTGTTAAAGGGAGATCATGTTTTACTAACTTATTTATGTATGATAACAAGGTGACAAATACCTTGGACTGGGGAAATGCATATACACTGGTGTATGTGGATTTTGCAAAAGATTTTGATAAACTGCCACACAACAAACTGTTAAATAAATTGAAACAGATGAGATTGGATAACAGACTTCTGAGTTGGAACAGTGACTGGCTGTCAGATAGGTATCAGAAATTTGTATATGGGGGGGGGGTAGTATCCCGAAAGAGGAAGGTCACTAGTGGTGTACCGCAAGGGTCAGTTTTTGAGATCATCGTTGTTCAGTTTGTATGTTAATGATATTGGGATGGATTTGACTAGTGATATGCAGTTGCTTGCAGACGATGCAAAATTAGGGAGAGCAATGCAGAGTCAAGCAGATGTTATGACCTTGCAGGAGGACTTGAATAGATTCTATGAATGGAAGGGTAAGTGGAACTGTCAATTCAATGTTGCAAAGTGTACACTTGGTGGGGGAAATTTTAAAGGAGGTAGAGGAAATGAGAGGTATGTTAGTAGTGGTGAAAAAGGACCTGAAATTCAGGGGGCACTTTGCACAAATTGTGAATCATCACATCGGATAATGGCAATAATGCAGAGGACCCTGACATGCAGAAATAGAATTTATGATGTCATTGTATAAGGCCTTAATCAGGCCTCGTATGGATTATTGTGCAGAGATTTGGTCATTGGGTTTTCATGGTGATGAGGATATGTTGGAAATGGTCCAGTGAAGATTCACAAAGGTTGTCAATGGTCTTTGGAATGTGGAGTACAAGGACAGATTGAAGGAATGTAAGCAAAGCCTCATGAATAGGAGGAAGGGGAGGGGATATGATTGAGACATATAAGTTAGTCAGGGGTTGCTATCAGCTTGACATGGAAGAGATTTTTCATAAAATGGGAGAAGGAGGTAGAACATGAGGCAATTGCTGGAAACACTCTATAAAAAGGATGTAAGAAGAGGAGTGAGGAGAAGGTTCTTTACATGGAGAGTGGTTGGTGAGCGGAATGCATTGCATAAGCGTATTGTGAATGTAGACACACAATCAATTTAAAGCACAGTTGGATGAGCATTGTGTGCAGTAGTGTGTACCTCCACGATGAGTCTCTGACTCCATGGAGGTCGGATGTTAATAATAATAATAAAGATTATTATTGTTTCCTAAATTATTCATGTATAAATTAAATAGCAGTCACTCAAGTACAGAGCCCTGCAGCATGCTACTAGTCACAGGTCTTCTACTGGATTCTTCTCTTAAATAAACTACTATCCAATATCTCTTCATCAACCACCCTTTCATCCACTTCAGCTTTATATCCTTCCCCATGTGCTGCAATTTGTTTATTAGAATTCCATGCATTATCCTGTCAAAAGCCTTCGCAAAATCCAACAGTATCACTGTAAAACATTTCCTTCATCAAACTCAGCTGTCACTGTATTATAAAAGGTGAACTGAGTCATGACCTACCCTTCACAAAACCAAATCTGTTACTGATTCTAAGACGAAGTCTTTAAAGTTTTTATTTACTGTATTTTGTTTGTATTAAAAATCAGTAGCAGATTTAAGAAAAAACAAACAAACAAAAAAACAGCTTGAATCTTAATAAATATGGTTGTATTAAACTTCCCAAGATTTGGAAAACTTTAATTCTTAAGCCTCTGGTGCAATATCTAAGGCTAGCCTACAGTACCGATAGAGGGAACATTCCTCATAGGACTTTAGTCTTCATATAGTCTAACATAATTTCTTCCACTTATTGTTTTTTTGTGTTTTTGTGTGTGTTATTACAATTTTAACATTGTATCCCTAAAGATGTCTTTGTAACAGAGGTGAAATATTAAAATGATTAAACCTGCTTTTTAATTATTTCTCTTTGAGTTACAGTTCCATTAAATTGTATTATGAGTGTAAGCCAGCACCTAAGCCTGTATACTTTGTATCCACATCATCATTTACATCCCCTGGTCTCTAGCAGCAACCAACTGTATATTTTGGCTTCTATCCTCTATTTCACACCATATGGTTTCAAATGCATCATTCTCACTGGCCTGCAAATTAACTCCTACTCTCTTTGGTTGCACTTTATCAGCTATCAACAATATTCCCCCCCTTTCCCTATTCTTTTTTTTTTCTCTCCTGCATGAAAATGCTATATCCTTCATGTTCTATCCCACTAACTATATCATTTTTTGTCAGCCATGTCTCACTAATGTCAGTAATCATTGCCCAAGATGAACTGACCAATGCCAAAAATTCCTCTCTTCTTCCAAAATCTCCTGGCATTAGTTCACATGAAGTGCAATATTCCCTTAGGCCTACCACTCTCTTTACATTTAATGCTAGCTATCCCATTCTGCTTTGTTATGTATGCTTCAACATCATCATTACTAAAAAAAACACGTACTAACCACAGTAATGACTATTTAATTCATAAATATTTCATCATCATCATTATCCTCTTAGTTGTATTTGCAATTTTTGCAATGTGAACTTTGAACTTCAGTTTCCTATCCACCATAACTCCATGATCCCTAGCCTCATCAGTTTCTTTAGCATACTCCTACCAATATAATAAGCTGTTGAAAATCTTTTCCTGCTTCCACTTATTAACTTTGAATTGATAGCTATTATAATTTGCTCACTGCTCCAGGTTATTCAAATCATTCTGTAAATGCTGTATATCAATAGTATCTCTGATTGTCCCATCTATCTTTGTAATCGGGGTGCTTAAGGGTCAAAGCTGTATAACTGAGAGGAGACCTCCACATAGCCTTTAAAGGAATGCGGAGAACCGACCAGGGCTTCTGACCTAATGTCCAATCCTCACCTTCTCGTGGTGCACCCTGTTGGGTATCTACTTTGATACTGAACGAACGAGGATGGGCTGGCAATTTGGGATTTAGCCGACCAAATTGTATTCTTATTGGTTAAACCAAAATAAAAAATGATGGTACAACATGACAAAATTTCATGCCGGCTGGGGCGTCGCCCGGTTAAACAAGGCCCCCGTTGTTTTCGCCAGGGAACCAGGGCGAACAGCGAAAAGTCAGCTACTGGAACAAATCTGAAAACAAAATCCAACTCAACATCACCAAAGTTAAAGATCGGTACTATCAACGTAAGAAGCCTGAATGGCAAAGAAATGGAGCTAGCTGAGGAATTAGATAAGTACCAGATCGACATAATAGGGGTGACAGAAACAAAAAAGATAAAAACTGGTGAGATCTTTCTGAGCAATAAATACAAAATGTTATATTCAAGCAATGACAACCAAGGAAAAGGAGTAGCCATAGTATTCAACACAAAATACAAGGCTAATCTTCTTGAATGGCAGTCAGTCTCAAGTAGAGTAATGTGGGCAAATATGAGAATGGGGAACTGGACAATGAGACTTATTTGTGTCTATGGTCCCACAGAAGGTTCTACTAAGGTAGAAGTGGAGGAATTTTTTGAGGCTTAAAAAAGCAACTGACACAATGAAAAAGGAAAAGTTGGTCCTTGTTGGTGATCTAAATAGTAGAGTAGGAAATGATTGTGAGACATACAAAAATATTTTGGGAAAATTTGGAGAAAAGAGCAAAGCTAATAATAATGGCAAATATCTGTTGGATTTCTGCTCAGGACATGGACTGGTTATTACTAACACCATGTTCCAACATAAAAATGTGCACAAATTCACATGGAGAGAAGAGGCTAGGAATAAGAAAAGTCTCATTGACTATGTTATTGTTGATAGTGATGTTTTCTCCCTGGTGCAGGACACCAGAGTGTACAGAGGATTTGAAATTGGAAGTGATCACTATTTAGTCTTGAGCAGGATAAAATTGAATTTCATATTGAAAAGAATAACATGTAAGAAAGTTTTAAATCGAATAAAAGTTGAGCAGCTCTCAGATGTGAACTGTAGACTAAAATACAGAAATATTATTGAAAAGAAAATGAAAGAGTTTGAGAACAGGAATCAAACCTTGGAGATTCAGTGGCAAACTCTGAAGGAAACATTGATTGATTCTGCCAGAGAGGCATGTGGTGAGGTTGTGTGCAAGGATAAAAAAATCAGAACTCCCTGGTGGACACAGGAAGTTAAAGAGGCAGTGAAGGAAAAGAAGAAAGCATATCAAAAGTTCCTGGCAAATAAGTCAGCTTTTACTCTTACAGAATACAGAGACAAATGTAAGAAAGCTAAACAGTGTGTAAAACTAGCTAAACAAAAGTCATGGGAGGACTTTGGCAAGAATATAGAAAATAAATATTTTCTATATGAAATGAAACGAAAACAGGAGTAAATGATATCCTTGAAGTATGGAGTAATTACTTTGAAAAACTGCTAAATGAAACAAGCAGTGATGACAGCACAGTGATAAAAAAACACTGACCAGGCATGCAGTCAGGAATACATATCCATACTTGAAGTCGAAAAAGCCATCAAAGGCTTGAAATGTGGAAAGGCAGCAGGAGTAGATGATATTCGACCAGAAATGCTGAAGTATGGTGGTATAAGAGTCTTACAGTGGCTGCACTGCATAGTTCAGAAAACCTGGACAGAGGGACGAATTCCCGATGATTGGAGTAGAGCTCTCATAGTACCCATATATAAAAAGGGAAATAAAACCGAATGTGAGAATTACAGAGGTATTTCCCTACTGAGTGTTCCTGGCAAGATCTATGCAAGTATACTTGAGAAACGGTTGAGAAGAATTGTGGAAGAAAAGCTTGGTGAAGAACAAGCTGGATTCAAGCCAAATAGAGGCTGTCAGGATCAGATCTTCACTTTACGACAAATAGTCGAGAAAGCATGGGAATATAACAAAGATCTGTATTTAAGTTTTGTCGATTTGGAAAAGGCATATGACAAGGTGCCAAGAGAGAAGCTATTCAATATGCTGCAGTTATATGGTGTCAATGGGGCATTATATCAAGCAATACTTAGTCTTTATTTGAGTTGTGAGTCAGCTGTTAGAATTGAAGGAAGTACAGGAAGATGGTGTAATGTTAAATCTAGTGTGAGACAAGGATGTATATTATCTCCTCTGTTATTCATTATCTGTATGGATCACATTATGAACTAAAGTGGTAATAAACATGATATCAGAATTGGAGATGTTAATGTCAGCTCTTTGCTTTATGCGGATGATGTTATACTTCTAAATAAATCCGCTACAAGTCTGCAAGATTCTCTGACTGAATTGAATAGCTGTTGTAATAGATATGGTATGAAGGTCAGCAATAAAAAGATAAAGACAATGAAAATAGGCAGAATCATTGAAAATGTCAACTGTGTTGTGAATGGAGAACCTGTGGAACAAGTAAAACATTTCAGCTACTTAGGCACAATTTTTACTGAAGATGGTAAACTAAATATAGAAATAGACAACAAAATCAGCAAAGCTGGTATCGTGGGAAGTCAATTGAATAAATTCATATGGAATAAGAAAGAAATTAGTCGGAACACTAAATTAGCTGTATACAAGACTGTGTTCAAACCAATTTTAACTTATGGATCTGAGCGCTCAGTCAGAAGTAAAACACTTGACCAAAGACTAGAGACCGCAGATATGAGAGTCCTGAGAAAGATTAGAGGCATGAACAGATGGCATCAATGGCAATATCATATTAAAAATGAGGATATTAGGAAAGAACTTGACATTGTCAGCATCCAGGAATGCGTTAGCAGAGCTAATCTCAGGTGGTATGGTCACTTAAATAGAATGGGAGAGGAAAGATTAGCAAAACAAGTGTTCTCTGCCAGGTTGGCAGGAAAACGACCCAGAGGAGGACCAAGAAATAGGTGGATTGATACGGTACAAAGTGCCTTAGACGATAGAAATATAAGATCTGATAATGTTGGAGTCTTGACAAGTAACAGACTGATTTGGAGGAAAATTGTAGATAGGAAGTTAGTAATGATGTAATTTTTTCATGTAGTACTGTCATATCCTGTACACCCCTTGAGGGTACATTGCAGGAATTTGATGATGATGATGATCTTTGTCATCTGCAAACAGTTGAACATCCCCTGTCAGACCCTTCCTATTATCATTAATATATAGATTAAACAACAATGGGCCAAGGACTCCTTCCTGGAGTATACTGATGGTTATCTTAAACTTGGTAAGATTCACACCCTCCCATATACCAGTTTCTGATACCTGTCCACCAGCCATTCACTTATCCTGGTCAGTAGTTTTTATTCCAATCCCATATTCTACAGTTTGAGCCTTTTATATGGTATACTATCAAATGCCTCAGCAAAATCCAGTAGTGCCATAGTGTATTCATTATCTTCATCTAATTTAACTGTAACATTATTATAAAATATTAGCAAATTGCTAAAACTAGACCTCCCTTTAGTAAACCTATGGTGTTCTTTGCAAAATATGGCTTGTCTGTTAACCCATTTCTGCATATGAGCTCTTACCAACTTCTCTAATATCTTTACCACCACTTCTGAGATACTGATAGGTGTGGTTAGACACATCAGTTTTTGCACTACCCATGTACAACTATCGTATATACTCTTTCCATTCCTGTGGAATCATTTCTGAGCTGAGACTCAAGTTACCCAAGGGCCATGCATTTTTTGGCTCTCATTCCTTTAGCATACATGCTTTTGCTGAATTCATATCCAGGTTGTGCAACAGCTCTTGAAACTTCTTTCTCATGCACCTTTCTCTTGTTACATGCATCTGCTGGATAGATATTAGCCAAGTGAGCACTTATTTGAACATTATCTTCTGACACAAGGGTACCATCAGTATTTCCCAATGTTGTTATTCTTATTTTTCTTTTATTTGCAGCATAGCAATAAAATTCTTTTGGATCTTTAGCCTGCACAGCCAGTTTAGCATTCTTGCTGTACAATTCTCGTAATTTTTCTGGCTTGCACTTTGTATATTTCATAACTCCTCTCACTCTTATTATTACATTATTATTAAAGGAACACGTAAGACCAGTAATAACTTTTAATTAATAAGGTACAGATATTTCATACTAAAACTAATAGTACATCTTCAGTGTTACAAACAGTTATAGGAATGGAATACAAGTAACGAACATTTGGTGGATCACCTGTTAAAATACATAGTTGTCGCACGCTAGGAAATGATAGAAAATAATAATTAATATTTAAGATAATTGGTTTTTTAATGATTACATAAAATAAAAGTCTCCCTTTCTTCTAAAAATAAGATTTATTACATTATTCCATCCACATCATCATCATCTTATGGATCTCTTAATAAATTTAAGTAAGAGAACCATATTTACTTCCAACCTATTTGTTTTTTGAATACTAGGGACACATTCAAATACTGTCTCATTTAAGTAACTTTACAGAACTTTCCATGCACTGCTGATATCCTTCCCATTTAATAAATCAATATCATGAGACCAAAGATAGCAGTCTTCCAAGAGTGCTATACTTTCCATCTTTATAGTTCAACATGTAACTTGTCCTAATTGGAACATTCATATAGTATGCTACTTCCTAGGTATATATGGCATGATCGCTCTCACCAACTGGTGGCAAAACAGTCAAGTTACACACACGGACAAAGAAAATTAACGCACCAAGAAGGAAGCATAGAAGAATTCAACTGAAATTTTATTGGTGTAATGATACAAGTGAGTGATACACATGATGGAAAAAACAGAGCTGAAGGACAATTAGAAAGGGATCTGTGGTATGCAATCCGGTCATCATCAATAGCACGTTGCACCACCTCGTGTGGCGTTACATGCTGCAATACAGTCCGGCATGGTGGTGAACAGATGCCTGATGTTGTCCTGCAGCAGACTGGCCCACACGCGTTGGACGCTGTGCTCCAAATCCCGGATATTGCGGTACGGTGGGAGCTGGCGTTTCAGCTGCTCCCAAACATGCTCGATAGCGGACAAGTCCGGGGAGTGGGCAGGCCATGGAAGTGTCTATACGATGTAGGCAGGCCTGGGCAACCTGAGCCATATGCAGATGGGCATTATCCTGCTGGTATAACGCTCCTGGTATTCCGGCCAGGAATGGGAGAATGTGGAGCCATAGGATGTCGTCCACATACCGCTGCCCTGTCAGTGCACCACGTACCACTATGAGGGGTGATTGGCTATCGTAGGCTATGGCTCCCCAGACTATAATGCCTGCAGTGCGGGAGGTGTGGCACTCGATAGCAAGGTCGGGATTGTGTCCTTGACCAGGGGTCCTCCACACCTGGACACGATGATAATCTGTCCCCAAGACGAAGTGGCACTCATCGCTGAAGACCACACGTCACTCTTGCCTGGCACCACTGTAAACGGAGTCGGCAATGTTGCGGTGTTAATGGGAGCATGCGTAAGGAGCACTGGGATCATAGATTTGCCTCTGCGAGGTGTCGGGAAATGGTTCGTGGGCACACATGAGCCCTACATCTGCCTGTATAGTGTACCGGGTCAGCGTGGGATCAACGGATCATGCGGCAAGCACGATCCGTCGATCCTCTCTAGCATTGGTCCTCCTGATCTGACCGGTGCTGCTCTGCCGTGTGGCAGTGCCGGAACGTGTCCACAACTCCCAACACTGTCGGACGGTATGGTCAGAATGGTTCATGTGCACGCCTATACGGCACACCCACCATCCTCCGGTTTTCAGGCCGATGATCATGCCTCTGTCAAAGTCCGTAAGCTGCTTAAATCAATGTCTCTGGCATCTACCCGGCATTATTGTCACTCTGTACTCTAGCTTATGTTGGCCGGTGCTTTTCGCTTTAATTGGCTATCGACTTCACACCGGCTTTATAGGGCTGCCATTTCGTGCTTGCAGCGCCACCACAGGGTGTGTGGGCATGTGCAATCACACCAAATTTGGATCATTTGCATACCATCCCCGCAATCTAGCTATTTGCTTAGTTTTGCCATTGTACCATGTTTTCTTCCAGCTGCGCTAATTTCTTTGTCTGTGTTTGTATTAACTGAGACCACCCTTCCCTCTGATCAAATCTATTACCCTTTGATCTTGAGTTTCTTCTTTCACACTCTGCTTGAGAAAGTTGTCTCACAACAGTTCAATCAATACTCCTTCATTTTTATCATTAGAATTCTCTTTGACCTAATCACTGTTTGGATAATTTAAGTCACTCATATTGACTACTTGCTTTGTACCCATCAGAGTAATTTGGCAATATATTTCATTATCCCCTGCAGCTGCACCACCACCACCCAGTTTTGTAGCAACTCCCCCCCCCCACAACATTTATATCATCCTGTTAACCTCAATTTAACACCAAATAACCTCAAGCTTATTGCTACATCGGACATTAAAGTTATTGTTTTCATGAGTTCCTACCCTAACTGAATACAAGTCATCTGATATCTACCTGTCATACTTCACTTTGAACTGTTTCATCAATAGAGTACTCACAGCTGACTTTGATAACCCATCCTACTCATTCATTACTCTCTAAGCAAAAAGTCTCATCATCACACCCTTTGCTAACCATACTTAGTTTCCAGGTATTGCCCCTAGTTCTCCCCTCTACTACTAGTAATGTACAGAAAATTTCCTCGTTATCAACTTTCCTCTTTATCAACGGTCATTAAGTAACTTATATGTTTCTCTCATATCCAACTTTTTTGCATATCAGCCAATTTCTGTAAACCACAAATCTTTAATCTGTCTTCATGAGGAGCCTTCCATAGACCTACCACCATCTTAGTCACTCACTTCTGGATCCTCTGCACCTCTTCCATTCCTATTAAACTTAACTCACCAGGTCTGTGCATAATAGTCCAGATTGAGCTGCAAAGCCTTACAAAATGTATAATAACGTCTTTAGCATTGTTTGTCAGTGTGTGATCTTCAATAATTAGGTAATTTTATGAGTTATTTTAGCCACTTTTTCAGTATGGCCTCTGAACTTTAGCTTGTCATCCATCTTCATCCCAAATATCTCTAGCCTCATTTATTTTCTGCATCCTAAGTACTTTCAGTGTAGTATAGCTGGTAGTCTTTTTTTATCCCAAAATACTCGACCTTACACTTTGCCAGTAAACTGATATCCATTCCCCTTTGTCCATATTGTCAGTCTGTATAAATCATCCTGAATGATTTCATCTTCATTAATATTGCTCTACCCAATTATACATCATCAGCAAACAACTGATTATTTCTCTCATATAATTTCATATATCATTAATGTACAAATTAAATCATTTATTTAATTTGTACATTGGTCTCTCACAATCATTCAATCAATTAAAACACTGCTAGTCACATGATTCTGCTGCACTATTCCTCTATAAACTTTTCTTTGATGTCTGTCCATAAGTCATCCTGTTATCCACATCACACTAGCTTCATATGCATACCTGTTTGCTACAATTTCTTTAATGGGACTCCATGCATTGTCCTGTTAATAAATACCTTTACAAAGTCTAGCAGTATCATCATGTACAAAGTCTAGCAGTATCATCATGTACCTTTATATATTTTTTACCTTTTTAGCCAAATATGAAGAGACTGAAGACCTGACTGTTGCTAAGGGACTCATAGCAACGCTGGAGAAAGGAAAGATAGATCTCAACCATCTATGAACTCAATTTCACCACATGTAGCCAGAAAAGCTGGTCACTTCTGAGAAAATTAGGTGGAACAGAACCAACAGCACACAAAACAACAGAGATAACTTCTGATCAAATTTGAATCATTTATTGAAAACCTCCAAGATACATCCCAGCTCTATCAGGAAAATTACTGTGTAATCTTCCATCAGACAAATCCTGAAAACAGGCCCTGAGCTTCCTGAACTTGTACACCCAGTATCTCGGGAAGAGGTACAGGTAGCCTTAAAACTCAGTAAGAATGGCAAGGCTGCAGGAGTGGATGGTATCCTCCCTGAGTTTCTAAAACATCTCGGTTAACAAGGCCAAACATGGCTGGCTGCCCTTTTTCTCAGAAATTATGACTGGAAAACTACCAAAACTGTGGCGGGAAGCCAAAATAATTGCTGTGCCCAAACCAGGGAAAGAGCCAAATGATGTGAAAAATCTACGACCTATCTCCTTGCTTTGCTCCACCTTTAAGCTCTTTGAAAGAATTCTTAAAAGAATTTCACCATTCAGCGAAAGAGCACTCCCGATTGAACAAGCTGGCTTCTGGCCGGGAAGAAATTGCTGTGACCAGATCTTAGCCCTGACAACACAGATTGAAGCAGGCTTCCAGAAGAAACTTAAATCTGGAGCCACTTTCATTGACCTAACATCAGCTTATGACACAGTCTGGATCAGAGGCCTCCTCCTAAAGCTTGGAAATATAAGGTGCAAAAAAACTTTGCAGCTTTTCAAATCCATTCTCTCCAACAGAAAGATCTGGTTCCATATTGGTGGAAAAAAAAGAGCATGCCCAGATTTCTCCACAGTGGTCTCTCACAGGTCTCTGTGTTAGTGCCTTTACTACTTTACTATTTAACATCTACATGTCCAACTTAACACATACCAGCTCGTGCAAATATATGTATGCCAATGACCTAGCGATCCTACATCAATCTACCTCCTTTGCCAACCTGGAATCAACCTTGAACACAGACCTGAACATTCCGGAAGAGTACTTCAAGCAGTGGTTCTTGAAGCCAAATCCAACAAAAGCTGTCTCCACAGTATTTCACCTGAACAATACAGAGGCAAATCAACACCTCAACCTTTCTTTTTATGGAAAAATGGTAGAACACGTGCCTCACCCGAAATACCTTGGAGTGAGCCTGGACAGAAGCCTAACCTATAAAAGGCACATCACCAACCTCATCATCATCATATGTATCAAGGATTTAGGCCCAGCATGGCCTGTTCCGGCCTTAGAAGTCATTGTTGAATCGTTTAAGAGGACGTCCTGGTTTTCTTTTTCCTAATGACTTGTACTTTAACGTTTGTTTTGGTAATCTTTCTGTTTTCATTCTTTGAACGTGTTCCATCCATTTATGCTTATATTTTTAAATTTTTTCTATTACTGGTTCTTGGTTTAATTCTTTCATAATATCTTCGTTTCTTTTGTTATCAAATAGGGTATACTTTGCAGTTTTTCTCATAAACTTCATTTCTGCTGTTGTTAATCTTTGTTTGTCTTTTTGTTTTGTTGTCCAGTTTCGCTTCCATACATTAAGACCAGTAAGGCTAATGTATTGTATACTTTTAGCCTGGTTTGTTTTTGAACTAGGTTTGGTTTAAATATAGAGTTAATTACACCTGTTATTTTTAAATATTTTACAATTTTTACATTTATATCTTTTACATTTTCATATGTGATCATACATCCTAGGTAGTTAAATGAATTCACCTGTTCTAAGATCTTGTTATCTATTACTATTTTAGTTCTTGCTGGATCTTGTCCTTTAAAGGCCATAGTTTTTGATTTTTCCGTTGATATTATCATACCATAATCTTTGGATATCTCATTTAGATTTAAAATAGCTTTCTGTAAGTTATCTTCAGAATTTGTAATTATTATTTGGTCGTCTGCAAAGAGGAGAGTGTTTAAGTTAACTGTAGGTGAAAGTTTAATTCCTTGATGTAAATTTTTACTCCATTTTATTATTATTTTATTTAAGTAGATATTAAAAAGAGTTGCTGAGAGGGGACATCCCTTTCGGACCCCTTGGTTTATCTCTCTTGTATATGATAGCTCGTGATTTAATCTTATTTGTATTTGATTATTTTCATATATACTTGTGATAGCTTTTAGGATATTATTTGGTATTTGTCTTTCTTTTAATATGTTAAATAATATGTTTCTTGTAACTTTGTCAAATGCTTTTTCAAAGTCAATAAATGCAATATGTGTTTCTAAATTATATTCTCTTCTTTTCTCTATTATTAATTTTAGGCAAAAGGCTGGGTCAATACATGATCGTCCTTTTCTAAATCCATTCTGTACCTCTAGAATAAAGTTTTCGTAATATTTCATTAGTTTGTTATTTAAGATTCTGCTATCTATTTTGTAACAGGAATTTAGTATACTGATACCTCTATAGTTTTTAGGGTCATCTCTATTACCTTTCTTAAAGATAGGAATCACAATTGCTTTTTTCCATTCTATTGGGGGGATACCAGTTGAGTAAATTTTATTTAAAAATAATAAGAGTCTTTCTTTGAATCTTGTTCCTGCGTATTTATATAGTTCTGAACCTAGCTTATCTTCTCCAGGTGATTTTCCGTTTCTTGTTTCTTTCAGGCTGATTTCTAATTCTTCTTCAGTTATTTCCTTTTCATTTTCATTAATTGTTTGCCAGTTGTCTTTTTTAAAATATTTGTCTGTCCACAGTTCTGTGTAGTAATTTAGAAATTCTTCTAATTTCAATTCAGTGTTTAATTTTATGTTTTCTTTGGTATCTGCATTTAGGTGTTTCAAAACCTTATATACATTGGGTCTTATTTTATATAAATCATATTCTAAATTAGAAACAAATTTATTCCATGATTCTCTGTCTTTTTCTGACTTCTTTTAGCTATGGCTCTTATTCTTTTATATTCTATTTCATCTTCTAATCTTTTACTGCTTAACCATTTGTGATAGGCTTCTTTTTTCTTTTTGATTATTTCTTTGATTGTATCATCCCAGATCTTCAGTTTTTTCTTTTATTGAATTTTTTTGGTCTTTCCTAAGCTTTCATTTGTTGCTGCATTTAGTATCATTTTTATATTAAGCCATTCTATTTCTATTTCTTCATTTTGTTTTATTTTATCTAGATATTGGTTAATTCTTTGTTCATATAGCCATTGTACATTTGTGTCATTCAATAATCTAGTTTTATAAACAAATGTTTCAGTTTTTCTTTCTGTTCTTGTTACTTGTAGCCATTTAGGTGGTAATCTTAATTTTATTTTAACAAGGAAGTGGTCACTGCTTATTTCATATCCTCTCTGAACTCTAACATCTAGTGAAAATTTTGATGTCTTTTCATTTAATATGAAGTTATCTAATATTGATTTCCATCCTCTTGCTGCCCAAGTATATTTATGTATGTCTTTATGTTTATAGAAGGAATTCATTATTTTTAGGTTATTATAAACTACAAAGTCAATCAATTTTTTACCATTTCTGTTTAGAGTGTGTTCTCCATGTATTCCTATATTATTATTAATTTTTGTGTTTCCAATTCTTGCATTTTAGTCTCCTGCTAAAATTATGGAGTACCTTGGAGTGAGCCTGGACAGAAGCCTAACCTATAAAAGGCACATCACCAACCTGTCCAACAAAATTAAAACGAGAAACAATATCATTTCAAGGCTTGCTGGAACAACTTGGGGTTGTGGTGCAGAAGTCCTAAGGTCGTCAGCACTAGCCCTCGTATTCTCTGCAGCAGAATATTGTGCCCCTGTCTGGAAAAGAAGTGTACACACTAACATTATAGACACCCAGCTAAACTCTACCATGCACACAATTAGTGGGACAGTAAGAAGCACCCTACTCTCCTGGCTGCATGTCCTATCTAACATTGCTCCACCAAACATATGGAGAAGACAAGCCTTGATTAAAGAATTTAATAAAGCAATGAGCAACCCACTGCTCCTGCACCAGACTCTCATGAATCCACCTAGCCTTTGCTTAAAATCTAGAAATCCTTTCTGGTCCATGGACGAACTCCCTTCAGCTGCGCTGACATTTGGAGAGAATATTGGTCCAACAATCTCAAAACAAACGGCTTCTGAGTAGAAGATCCCTGTGCTCTGCAGCCTAGTTTTGCTCTTACTAGGAAGATTTGGTCATCAATCAGTGGGATCTGAACTAACCAGGGCAGATGTGACTACCTACTATATAAATGGAGGCTGTTAGACCACCCTTATTGTGATTGTTCTCCTGTGGCTCAGACCATTACTCATATTGTGAACGACTGCCCAAGGCACCAATTTCATGGTGGTGGCCAACAGGACATTCACAAGGTGATGGATGAGGCCTTTTTGTTATTCTCATACTCACTTGTCTTATTGTGTGCTGCATGTCAGTGGCGCACTCAGGATTTAATCTTGGAGGGGGCCCACGAGTGCTCATGATTTAATCTTGGGGGGGGACGAGTTGAGTAGACGATTTAAGAATACACACTACGTAGTGCATACAACCTATGACTGAGCATCTGCAGTGATCACCAATACATGATATCCATGATCTCTGGCCCGGCTTGGGCGATTCTTCGAACGAAGTATCGCCTGAGCACTACTTCGTTCGCCTTGCGTTCACAATGGCCATGATTCCCGAGAGCCAGAGGGTGTTCCCATCTCATGTGACTGCTAATTCATAAGTAGTATAGAAATAGAAGACAAGACACAACATAAATAAAAATTAAAAAAAAAGAATTTTAATTAGGAAAAGATTTTTGGAAAATTTTCTAGTCTTTTTTTCCTTTTTCTTTTTTTTTTTTGGGGGGGGGCCTTGTCCCTCCTCCCTGGGTGTGCCAATGCAGCATGTGCACATACACATACACACTTGTATCTTTCCCTAATAGTTGTAGTTTACCTGATTTTGCACTTCCAATCTCACTTTTTCCAGATTCCTAACAACTCGTTCATCAAACTCACTCCATGTACATCATTCCTTTTGTTCTACCTGCATATTAACACACTTGCAATTATGGCCTTCCTTCCTAAACAACTTGCCTCTCACATATCATGAAAAGATTCACTGCCTTTAGGTGAGAAAATTACAAAATCATTTTCAATTGACAAAATCCAGGTGTAGATTAATTATGTTAAGTAAGGCTATTAAGATAAAGAAAGCTAAAGTGAAAGAGTTGTTCATTCTGGTGGGACAAATGATTTTAAAAGTAACAAGTATGGTATGAAGGATGACATGAAACAGTTACTTTTAAAATCATTTGTCCTACCAGAATGAACAACTCTTTCACTTTACCTTTCTTTATCTTAATAGCCTTACTTAACATAATTAATCTACACCTGGATTTTGTCAATTGAAAATGATTTTGTCATTTTCTCATCCAGCTCTCTTATTATGGAATCTCCATTCAAAATTCTTCTCTTACCTTCCCTTTCTTGCTTAATTGAGCATTGGTTTCTCTTCCCGACATCTCTTCTTTCTTCCTTGGCATTTCTGAAATGAGAGAAAACATTTCTGCAATCTCTCAAGCTAAAGCTTCTTTCTGTGAAGACTTTGTGTAAGCATCCACTCTCTCTCTCTCTCATTAGAACAATTTTTTCTCTATATCACCTGTGCTATTGTTCTAATATTTGTTACTTT
The DNA here is from genome assembly GCF_054136105.1 of Typopeltis vanoorti. Lineage (NCBI taxonomy): Eukaryota > Metazoa > Arthropoda > Arachnida > Uropygi > Thelyphonidae > Typopeltis > Typopeltis vanoorti. Next base: position 29,458,552 of record NC_143564.1, on the reverse strand, counting down.
TACTCACTCTCTTATTCGTATCTTCCATCACTCATGTTTCCATACCTATTTTTTGTTATATCTGCTTTACTATCTCTCTGCCAACGCAACTATACTTCTGGCAATCTTTCAAAACATCTCCTACACATCTCTTATCACTATCACTTTCAAACCAGAATCCACTCACTTATAGTAATGTACATTTTGCTGACACTATGCTGCACAAAATCCCCTCGAATGAATTTCTTGAACAAAGAGAACTTGGGCACCACTGCTCTAGATTTGGTGCCATATACTGCACTAATGAATGTCATTAGTGTTCTTGTGATGCATATCATATATGTGGGGATTTATCTAGTTATCTATCCATATCATTGATTATTGGGAAAGAATGAAATGTTAAATTTTTGTATTTCAGGAAGAATATTGTGTTTCTAATGTACTTAAGAAATTAACTGGATAAGTCACAAGAACTTTATTTTCTTATTGGAATGTATTATTTGTTTTGATATCAAGAACTTTTATCGAAGATAAAATTATTCAACTATTTATTACAGAATATGTTTGAGCACAGGCAGTTGTCATTTCTGAAGGATAAGCTTGAAGAAGTAATAGATATTCTTCTTGGAGATGGTGAGTGCATTTTTTTTTTTTAATAATTTATTTTTCTCTCTTCAAAAGCTTTCATAACTGTTTCAAGATTTTGTATGGTAGTTATTGCTCATACCCTTCTTATAACAGTAAATAGTATTGCACATAAAATATATACACACAAGAAAGGATGAAGATAACTCACAATTTTTTAAAATCACTGACTTGGGGAGAGAAAAGATAACAATGGCTAAAATTAGTTATAATTGCCAGGTTTATTTGTTTAAAAAAAAACAATTCATGTCCTCTCCTGAAAATTAAATAAGAAAACACGACCACAAAAGTGAAAGCAGCTTCTGTTTTTTTTTCTTCTGTTTTTTGTTTTTTTTTGTTTTTTTTTTCTAAAAACTAACAATGAAATAAAACTGCCCGTTTTTTAAGAATGGACTGCTAAAGGAGTTTGCTATCTAATATGACCAAGAGAAACTATTTTTTACTTATAAGAACAGCTACAACTTGTTTTGATTACAAAACTACTAGATTAATTCGAGGATGTATCAAAATCTTTTGCTTTGCACCTGTTAAGAACTAGCTCTCCCTGCTTCAAGCTGTTGCTGACATGACCTAATTTTTCTCCCCATTAGAGACAATATTTTATGAATTATGTTGTTATTTTTATTTCCACATGTAATGTCCCCCTAAATTTGGAGAAGCCTTGAATTTCATATAGTAGATTGAAGAACCTTCCACTTTCCAACACTGTCACTTCCTTACACATGCCAATATTTCTCCAACTTTTCCAGCAATGGCCCACTATAACAAAACAGATAATGCCCACTAGCTCCTATTACTGATAGGTCATATTTTACCACCAAGGGAAGGGGGGGAAGACTTCATATGCTCCTAAGTAAGTGCAAAATTGTAGAGTAGTTGGCATAAACATACACAACCTTAATATTTTTCATTGGAAAATTAGGATATGAATGGGATATATTGTGAATTATACCAAAAAAGGAAGGAATGTATAGTATTTAACTGTTCATTCATTCATTTTGTATGGTGATTCAACGGCCGTGAACCCCTTTTACAGGGAGGTATGGCACCACCTCAATCCCGCCTATTTTTATCCAGGTTTGGGACTAGCATAGCTGACAATTCAGACCTATGGCTGGAGGAATTGTCTTAAGTATTCCTGACTGTATCTGTGTGTATTCACGGGGCTGGTTTGCCTGCTTGCGGGATGAAAAACCCCAGATAAACTGGGGAGAAAACCCTGCTGCCCACACCAAAGACCAGCTAACTTGGCGATGGCTGAGGAAGATCCTTAAGCTCCTCACGTCGTCGTCAACGAGAAGCGAACCTAGGACACTCCTTCCCCAGGCATATGGTTGCGAAGTGCATAGCCACTAGGCTAACCGCACAGGCATTTAACTGTTTATTAGTGTTTATAAGTGCAAGCATTCAGAGAATTAAATTTGTATGAAAGAAAGTACAAAATATATTAAATATATTAATCCAAAGAATGGCACTACTTTCTTTCAGGCACCAGGTAGATATATGCCAGGTATCAAACTGGAGGGTTTTGTCTCATATCTAGCTCTACATTTAGCCAGTGTAGAGTTGCAATGTTGAGTTTACAACCAGTCGAAAATCCAACATTGTAGTTATAACTTGAGAAGAATGACAGTTATAAGTACTTCATTGCTGTGCCATTGATTCCAGAATATTCCAGCTGTACATGGAGCCAAAAGTCCATCAAACTTTTCTCCCTGGATAAGCTTTTTAGTGCTATTGTTTATAGCTATTTCTACAAGTTTGTCCATCTCTTTGAATGAAAGCTTATCCTCAGTATTTTTTGGGTACTCTATCCATGTAAAAAGATTCCTGATCCACTTATTTCCAGTCTCTGGTTCTGGAAAATAATGTTTTAATTGCTTTCATAGGATAGGAGTTTGCTATCTAATTTAACATAGGTGCTGTTTGAAGTCTTTGATAATCATGTTAGAAATTTTTTGCCAGACATAAGCATGAATTCATGAATGATTTCACGCTTATGTCTGACGAAATGAAATCATTCATGATTTCATGCTTACGTCTGGAGAAATACATATACATACGTTGAGATATACAGCATATGGCAGAACATTATACATATTTTTATACTGAAATTAAATAAATTATATGAAAGAACTTAAAATAACTTTTTTTTAATTAATAGGATTTTAATGTCAAATTCTAAAATTTATCTGAAAATTTACACTAAGATAAAAAAAAAAACATGCAGACATTTACATTTTGTTAATTTAAATTTTTGAAAATTTACTCTAAGATGAAAAAAAAAAAAAAAAGCTTGCTTAAAACCTCACCACATGCCAAAAAAAAAGGGCCTCACAGCCATTGTATCATCATACATTAAATAAATAAATAATAAGATCATCTGTTTTAGAGACTTCACTATTTGTAATTCATAATCCTCAACATTCTTGCAATAGCCCTGGGCATTTTCTTAACTACTTTTCCTTCAGATATGTCATTTGTCCTCTTGGTAATTTTGACCTTGTCCAAATTCCCTTTTCTACAGAGTAACTTTCATCCATCCAATCTTTGACACTGCAACATTACCATTTGGGATGAACTCTGATTGCTAGACCTCATTTTCATGGTTTGAGTAGTGTTTCCATATTCTTGATACAAATACCAGCTTCATCTGAATAACTGAATAGTCCTTGCTGGAATGAAGGCTATCATTTGCCATTTCACATTGAAATCTGATTCCAATTCAAGCCTTGGCTGTGAACACTCCACACTCCTCCTCTTATACATTAATGGCTATTGCTGACTACGAAACCTGCCCATAGATTTTCTGATGATTGGTACACACTCTCTCTTTCTCTCTCTCTCTTCTCACTTCTCTTCTTCATTTGACAAACCTTTTCTTGTGCAAATGAATCAAGCTTCAAGATCTTCCATAACCATTGTCTTAAACAAGATCTACATACTATTCTTCATTGGAGTGAGCAAAATATAGTGAATTTCAGAGCAACCAAATATATTCTTGTTATTTCTTGTATGATCTGACTTCTTTACTCCCCTGTACTTTGATAATTAGATCTCCATTCAAAATAGTTCCTCTTCTTGGGCTGACTCTAGTCTTTCCTGGCACAAACATATCACATCTTCAGCCTCTAAGGAACTTGGTGTCTTCTTTCATTCATGACACTACTTTTGCTTGTACAACTCTTAACACTAGATAAATAGCAAAATATCCTAGAATACTGTTCTAACATTTGGGGTGGTGCAGCAAGAACCTTCCTAAGCATTTGGTACTCTCCAGAAGGAGGAGACAGTCTGTCTAATAAGTGATTTCCTACAGACTCCTTCCAATGTCTTTTGTCATAGATTCTTTGTACTGCATTATTCTTTTTCTGTAGGTATTTTTGTGATTGTTGCTTCATGGAACTAGCCATTCCTCCACTTTGTTCTAAACATGTGAAAACACAAGCAGCTGCTAGTGTTTTTAGATATTTAGAATAAATAAACCATCCATACACAGTTCTGCTTTCAATTTATCACACTAACTTCCTACTATATTTCATTCCATCTATCTCAGTTCTTTGCACTAGCCATAGGGGGAGAGATTCATTGTTTAAGTAATCAATAAGATTGTTATAGATAGGCAGTAAATTGGCATCCTGAACTGTGCAAATACAATATTTGGTCTCTTGATCAAGAATCCTAGATTATATAACCTTTAGCTCACTTATGGCATTAATATTAACATATTATAGGTTAAGGTAGATGGGACTACAATGGGATTCCCTCTTAGCCAATATCTGTATGGAATTTCTAGAAAATCAAGCACTCGCCCACTTCAAACTGTCTAGCTACACTATGTATATAACTATATAACTTGCTTGTTATTATATGGTCTCATGCCCTGGATACATTAGATGCATTTTCTTCTTCTCTTTTTTTATTCATTGCAGGTTGATTTATGAGTAGCATTCACATAAAGCAGATCTGATCAGATGTTCTGGAAATGTCTGCAGTATCAGCACAGGTTCCTCTAAATGTTTTGTATGCCATAAGTGAGTAATGTAGTTAGGTAATCTGTTGTTGACCTAGAGTGGTGAAATCTATAAACATTCTTTAACTGGTGGGCTTCTAAGTGGCACAGTATCTTTATAAAAAGATTTCTCTCTTATTTTAGAGAGGGCTTGGATAATGGTAATGAATAAAGTTTGAAGGTAGTATTTTTTTTTATTTTTTTGAAGAATATAGGCGCTGAATATAGGCTTATTTCCATGATGTCAGTCAAGTTTAAAATAATGTAAGATAATGGTGTTATACCCTGATAAGTTAAGAATGTTAAAATTCCACTTATTATGGTTTAACGAGCAAAGAAGTAAAAAACCCTGTAAAATAATTAAGTAAGCATGCTTGTTTCTAAGTAGGTATCATTGTGAGCTTTAGAAAATGTGAGCTTTGGACACCTCCAAGAAGTCCAAAGACTCATCGAGGGAGAGTGTGCCAACAGCATGAAACGATTGACCCCATCCAACTACTAACCGCACTCAAACTTGCTTAAGCTATTAGTAGCAGAGGCTCTACCAATCGACCAACCTTTGCTGATTTAAGAAGAAAGAAATAATTAATTAGCTCAAGGAGATTTTATAATGAAAAAAAAAGGGGGGGGGGAAGAAAGGAGGGAATTTAGATAAATATGTATAAAGGAAAGTTGGTTTTGTGTTGATATTAAATTCGTTGTAAGAATAAATTCTAAAAGAAACAATAGAACGTATTCTGTGTGAAAGATAGTCCAAGGACACGCTGATGATTGTCCCCGGCGGTCGTGTGCTTGGCGCATGGAGTAAACAAGCAGGCAGAGAACGGACGTCATGAGGTCATGTGACATAGAAAATCGAGTTTGCGGTGTTTATTGATAGGGTGAACATATAACAGGGTTAGCCCCCCCCCGTTTTTTTTTTTTTTTTTTTGCTCCTTTTGTTGTGTGGAAGTTTCACGTTTCCTTGAGTAGTGAAGGGCTTTAGCTTGGTGCTGGTTCTGGGACAGCCGAACCATACCTCAAGAATAGAATGATGTTACAGCGGGAGACTCTGTCCTAGATTCCCGGAAAGTAATGGCAGACCATGCCATTGAAAGGTCAGCAGAAGCATTCATCCCAAGGTTTAAGCTGATAATTACTGTAAAGATTTGACCCGAGGTAGATTGAAGGAAACAAAGAAATATCCTAATGAAACAGAAGATAAACTAAAGCTGATGCAGACGGATAGAGGAACCATCGAGTGGAGATAAGTAAAGTTTATTTGTATGAATGTAATCTGAATATGTAATGATATGTGAAGCTTTATTAGGGAAGGACTCAGATACAATTATAGGTTAGGACTGTAGCACGTGTATTTATAGGAAGCCATGAGTGAATAGTTACTTAATGAATCTGAATCTTTGTGTGTTGAAGAATGGTTAATGTTACCAGTTGATAGTATAGAAATCAGATAATGGAATTAAGTAGTAATCTAGATGATATAAAATGATTTAATTTTGTGTGAAATACTTAAGGAAAAATGTGTTCAGAGATCATATCTGTTTCAAGTTAAGCTTATTGATTAATAGATTAGAATGTGTCTTATTTAGAATGATGAATATTCTTGTATATTAAACTGTAAATTTAGAAACAAATAAACCTTGCTTGAATTTAACTAAATATGTGTGTGTGTGTGTGTGTGTGTGTGTGTGTGTGTGTGTGTGTGTGTGTGTGTGTGTGTGTGTGTGTGTAATTCGATGCACCACTTGTGAAACTTATTACGGATCTGAGTGATCTTAACCTTATTCATTATAATTCAATAAGGTTAAGATCACAATTGCAACTCTAGGTCACATGAGTATATCTTCTAACTTACTTCTTGATTGAGTTATTATCTTTAATCTAATAATTCTAAGTGGCGCAGTCTAAAAATATAAATTTCTTAGGATTTTAAGAGAGGTAAGGTTTGAGGACTCTGTCACATTAAATTTTGGCTCTACTCTGAGGCTATTTCTTTGTGTGATAGAGATACCACGTGACCCACATAGAAGAGATATCACTTTTAACGGCTTGATATAGAGATTCAAGATTTAATATAGAAAGTGGACGCAACAATGGATGTTACTGCAAGTTTTAAGTACACTCTTGTTAGAGGCCTGAATTGTGTTGAAAAAGAAATCTCAGAGTTGGAGATGAAAATCGTCTTTGGAGTTGATTTTCATCTCCAACCCCCCCCCCCACCTCAAAAGGTATGCTTGATTTTGCAAAGGATTAGAAGGCTGATTTGCCATTTGTATAAGATCTTTTTCAGCATTTAGCTCTTTCAAAGTCAAATTTGACTTTGTTGATGGTTGTTGGCAGCTGTTCAGTTTAATGTAGTTTGAGAATAACACTGGAGTTTTTTTCTAAAAACTCCAGTGTTATTCTCACTGTGATATTCAGATTTTTTGTTGTTGTTGTTGTTGTTGGAATATCAGCATTATAAAATAATTCTGAATGGAATACTAAACATAATGATCAGGTGTTGGTAGTTATTTAGTGCTTCACATATAAACAACACCAGAAGAACAAAATAAATAATTTATTAAGTTAATAAATTTTTACTGAATTTCAAACCAGAGTATACAAATTACTACTGTGATAAAACATACAATCTCTCTCTCTCTCTCTTTCCTTTCTCTCTCTCTCAATTAGATTGATTAAGAAACAGCAAATTATAAATGAAAATGGACTGATGTTTAAATTATACACATTTGGTCAGAAAATACTTAAAAACGAGACTTTTTGTGGTTATGAGACCATAGATACTTTATTAATATAATCCTGCGTACTAGTTTCGCTAGCTACTGTCTAGCTTTGTCAAGGCTGAACGGTACACACAAAAAATATGAGAGAATACAGAAACATTGCTAACTGTTAGCAGTTAAGTTTGAAACTATGTGTGACAATGCGTGCATGTGTTGAGAAGCTTCAGTGAGTATCATGGATACGTGTTGTATGCACATGTGTTACATGATTTTTTGCGTATTGTAGTTCCATTAAACTGAGTGAGTTAATTAAGTTTTTCCATATATCTTTCGTATGGCACCCTGATTTCTCTTGAGGTTGTTACCCGTTCTTAATACCACTGCTGCTTCCTTGAAAATTCTGTAGCCGTAATCAACATCCAAATATGGCATAGAGCTATTCTCCCAGTCAATTGCATGGTTGGAAGTTGCAAAGTAATGTGCCAAGCCTGAGGAGACTGTCCTGTTGTGATTGACATCCCCAACATGCCCCTTCTGTCTGATTTCCAGGCTTCTTGAAGTTTGCCCAATATACGAAAGGCCGCACGTACATGGAATTCTATGAACACCTGGATATTTGAAAAACGGTACACTGTCTTTAGGAGATCTTAATACTTGTCTGATGGTAGCATACCACTCTGATGTTGTGAGATTTTAACATTCTCGCTAATCTTGAAGAGACTGAATCTACATAAGGGATGACTACTGTTGAAGCATACTGGGTGACTGTTCCTTGTTGTTAGAGGTTGTCTTTATAAAGGAACTTGAAGATGTTTGTAGGAAAACCATTTTGCAATGGTGTTATAGCAATTTGAGAAAGTTCTGTCTGTAGCTCTTCTTCGTCTGAAATAAACTTTTTGGCTCTGTTCCGTAACGTGAATAATGCCACGTTTTTGTGATCTATGATGGTTGGAAGAATAATGTAAATATCGTCCAGTATCTGTAGGTTTTCTATATATGGAAAGTTTAAAATTATTCTCCTTCCTTTTCACCAGTATGTCTAGGAAGAGGAGTTGTCTGTTTTTTTCAACTTCTAGAATAAATTTAATCTTGTTGTGAAGAGAGTTTATTTTCTCTAAAAACACCTGTAGGTTTACTATGTTTTCATTCCAAATGATGAAAATATCATCAACGTATCTCCACCATATTGATGATTTAGGTGTAAATTTGGTAAAAATTTAATTTTCCATGAATAGGTCTGCACAAGGTGGTGACAGTGGGCTACCTATTGCTAGGCCTTCCAATTGTTCATAAACTGTGTTCTTTACTTTGAAGAAATTGGATTTCAGGCAGTGATTGAACAACTGTGTAATGTCTGTAGGGAAGAGATCTTTAATAATGTTAATGACCTCCTTCACTGGAACATTCGTAAATAAAGATACTACATCCAGGCTGGCCATTATGTCCATTTATGATGTCTTGACGTACTTCAGTTTCTCTACAAATTGTTGAGAGTTCTTAATATAGGACTCTGTTTGTCTAATTTTTCCTTTTAGTAAGTTGGCAAGGTGTTTAGCCAATAGATATGTAGGAGAGGATCTGCTATCTAGAATCGGATGCAGTGGAACACCCTCCTTATGCACTTTGGGTGCACCATAAAGGCAAGGAGTTATGGGATGTGCAGATTTGAGTTTTCTTTTTAATTCCTCAGGCCAACCAGTTATATTTCTGATCAGCAGGTTTGTTTCATGGTGGTTTGTCATGATAGGATTTTTCTTTTCAAGAGGATACCTGTTGTATTAGGTTGTTATTTATTTCCAGGTTTATTTTCATTGGATTTGCTTTAATTGTAATTAATAATTTTGTTTTCTTATAATTAGTTTTTAGGCTGTATTGTGTGAAAATTTCTTCCATCTTTGTCAGGGTGGCTTTCAGTTTGTTTTCATTATCAGCTATAACTGCTATATCATCTGCAAACCATAGCCAGTTAATATCAATTCCATTTATCTTAATTCCTGTTTCTATTAGTTCTTTCAATTTATTTATTGCATCTTCAATGTAGAGATTAAACAGTATGGGTGAAAGAGAGCACCCATGTCTTACACCTCTACATATTCTTGCTATTGTGGTTTTCGTTTTATTGCTGGCTGTTTCTATTAGGACTTCTTGATGCTTGTAAAGATTAAATATGACCCTTCTATCTCTCCAATCTACCTTTATTGTTTTTAGGAGGTGAAACATTTGGTTCCAGTCAACACCGTCGAAGGCCTTCTCCAAGTCAAGAAAGACTATCAGAGTATTTTGATTCTTCTCAAATCTTCTTTCAATAACTGTTCTTAGAGCTGGATTGCTTCTCTTGTTCCCTGCTGTTTCCAGAATCCAAACTGGTCATTCATTTTTGTATAATTTTTAGTAGTTTTTTCAAAGTATGTGATATTAAACTTATTGTTTGATGATTTTTCACACTTGTTTGCATTATTTACTTTAGGAATGGGTATAATAGAGCATTGTGTGAAATCTTTGAGAATGATCCCCGTTTCATATATATCCTTTATGATCTTGAAAACATATGACTTAACAATGTTTCCTGAATATTTTATTAATTCTGAGGGGATGTTATTAGTGCCTGGTGCCTTGTTGGTTGACAATTCATTCAGTGCCAATTCAAATTCATCTTTTAATATAGTTGGACCAATTTCTTCCACATCTAGTCTTGTTTCATCTTCTATAGCCTTAGCATCTAGATCTTTTCCACTATATAGATCTTTTAAGTACTCCTATCTTTCTGAAATTTCTTCCTTATCTATTAGTGTATTCCCCTGTTCATCATCATCATCAAATTCCTACCATGTATCCTCAATGGGTGTACAGGATATGATAGTACTACATGAAAAAAATTACATCATTACTAACTTCCTATCTACAATTTTCCTCCAAATCAGTCTGTTACTTATCAAGACTCCAACATTATCAGATCTTATATTTCTGTTGTCTAAGGCACTTTGTACAGTATCAATCCACCTATATTTTGGTCTTCCTCTGGGTCGTTTTGCTGTCAACCTAGCAGAGAACACTTGTTTTGCTAATCTTTCTTTGCCCATTCTGTTTAAATGACCATACCACCTGAGATTAGCTCTGCTAACGCATTCCTGGATGCTGACAATTTCAAGTTCTTTCCTAATATCCTCATTTTTAATACGATATTGCCATTGATGCCATCTGTTCACGCTTCTAATCTTTCTCGGGACTCTCATATCTGCAGTCTCTAGTCTTTGGTCAAGTGTTTTACTTCTGACCCAGCTCTCAGATCCATAAGTTAAAACTGGCAACACTGTCTTGTATACAGCTAATTTAGTGTTCCGACTAATTTCTCTCTTATTCCATATGAATTTATTCAATTGACTTCCCACCATACCATACTAGAAAATACCAGCTTTGCTCATTCTGTCTATTTCCATATTTAATTTTCCATCTTCACTAAAAATTATGCCTAAGTATTCTTGTTGAGAGGCTTATACGCTGGTTATACATGATAACTAATAATTAAGGAATTGACAGCGTAATATAAATCAAATAAACTTTAATATATACTTTCCGATATTTCGGCAAATGTCACATTGCCATCTTCTTGGGAACTTAATACAAAGACACATGCACACAAGTACTACACGTGGTTACAACTTCACCATTGCTCCTAAGAAATTACCAGCCGAGGAATTAATGATCCAAATTGAACGCGGAATTCACCAACTTCCAAGCCACATCGGCAACGATATTCGATTGGATGTAGCCTATGTTCTCAAAAAAGCAAAACCTCCAAAATCCAACATATTTATTAGTGAATACAAGTCCTACAAGAATTGAAGAGAAACAAAGAAATAGTGATCACCAAAGCGGATAATGGGAACGCCACTGCGGTACTCAACCTTAATGACTACACAGGTAAGCCCAAGGCTTTGCTATTAGATCGATCCACTTACCTCCCCATTAATTACAATCCCACCAACTCACAAATTAGAAAACTCCATAGGCTCCTTTAGAAGGTTACTTCTTGGCCTGTGGAGGTTACCAACAGACTAAAACCCTATAACTCTAGACCCCCCCCCCCTCATATATGGGCTCCCAAAAATACATAAAGAAAACGTGCCATTACGTCCCATAGTGGATGGCATTGATTCCCCCACTTACAAACTAGCCAAGCATTTAGCCAAAGCGCTCTCACACTATACTGGCAACACACCATCACACATAAAAAACTCAGCCCACTTCAAAGCCAGTATAGAAAACCTTATACTGCAACATAATGACATAATGGTCAGTTTTGACATCTCCTCCCTATTCACGAATGTACCCCCTCAAAGAAACCCTAGAGCTAATCCAAGCCAAATTTCCTCCCGATATCTCAGCCCTATTTCAGTTTACAATGAACTCAGGCTATTTTGTTTGGCAGGAAAAATTCTACAAACAGATAGAGGGAACAGCCATGGGTTCACCACTTTCCCCACCCTTGGCCAACTTCTTTATGGAGACTTTTGAAGAGAAAGCCTTAAACCCACAAAAACCTACCATATGGCTTTGCTATGTTGATGATGTGTTTGCTATTTGGAAACATGGCCCAGATTCACTCCTCTCCTTCCTAACACACTTAAACAACCAACACCCTAGAATCATATTCACCCTGGAAAAAGAGGAAAACAATAACCTCACCTTCCTAGTCACCCACCAATCTAATGGAACCTTGGTTTTCTCAGTTTATAGAAAACCCACCCATACAGGCAGATACATTCACCAACAATCCCATCACCCCCCTTCACAACAATATGGAGTTATTAAGACACTATTCAACAGGGCAAAAATAATCTGTTCAAATGATCAAGCCCTAACCACTGAACTAAATCACATTCGTGACACTTTCTCAGCCAATGGCAACCCCCCCCCCCAAAAAAAAATCCAGAAAATACTGAACCCAGTTATCCACAATCCACCACCCCCTCCCCTGCACAAAAAAGATTACTCTAAATCCATCACCATTCCCTACATCCGCGGCACCTCGGAAAAAATCAACAAAATTTTAAGAAAACATGACTTAATCACTTGTTACAGACCACATAGAAAATTGGCATCCCTTATCCACTCCACTAAAGACCAACCACTTCTCCTAGACCTACCTGGTGTATACCAGGTCCCTTGCAGCTGTAAATTGTCTTACTTGTGCCAAACAGGCAGGACAGCAAATATCAGAATCTCAGAACACAAGGATTACATCCGATTTCACCAGTACAGCCACTCTGGGCTTGCAGACCACGTTCTGGATACTCGCCACAGAATAAGATGGAAGAAAGCCTCAGTCCTTAGGAACATGCCAAACCTCAGCAAATTTGGATGCATGAGACTGTCCCAAATTTGGGAAACATTTATCAGAAGAACTTCAGCCCAAAGGCCAAGAACCACCAGTATAGCCCGCCAGGGGGCACCATTAGGACTTTAGGAAAACGTTAGCTTCCCAGCTTCAGTTCTCATTTGCTGTTATGTAGTACTTGTGTGCACGTGTCTTTGTATTACATTCCCAAGAAGATGGCAACGTGACGTTTGCCGAAATATCGGAAAGTATATATATTAAAGTTTATTTGATTTATATTTCTAGTGTACGCTGTCAATTCCTTAATTATTAGTTATTATGCCTAAGTAGCTGAAATGTTTTACTTGTTCTATACGTTTTCCATTCACAATGCAGTTGATATTTTCAATACTTCTCCTATTTAGCATTGTCTTTGCCTTTTTATTGCTGACCTTCATACCATATCTATTACAACAGTTATTCAATTTAGTCAGAGAATCTTGCAGACTTGTAGCAGATTTATTTAGAAGTGTAACATCATCTGCATAAAGCAAAGAGCTGACATTAACATCTCCAATTTTGATATCATGTTTAATACCACTTTCCTTCATAATGTGATCCATATAGATAATGAATAACAGAGGGGATAATGTACATCTTTGTCTGACACCAGATTTAACATTAAACCATCTTCCTGTACTTCCTTCAATTCTAACTGCTGACTTACAATGACTTATTTTTCACGGTATTAACAACACCACAGACACTTTTATCACAAAGATGTTTTATTAACGCTCATATTTTGCTGATTTTCAACTCAGCATCATCAGAGCACAACACACTTGTATACACGACAGTGAGTGAGTGAAACAATATAATTGCAAAAGACAAAAGATCTAAAGTCCTATTTTTGGCACTCTCTAATGAAAAAAAAAAAAAAACAAGCAGCTATCCAGGAGTTTTTCTTAGGATAACCGTCTCCCAAATTTTTGGCAAATTAATGCAACCATATTTGTTAAGGTTGGAAGAATTCTTCAAAGCCATTACTGACTCAAAAAATAATCTTTCAGATCCATAAGGACTCCTAAATAGCACATTCGTTTTCCTCCATCAAATCCTGTGTGAAGGAGTGTCCAAAGCGTGGTCTGCCAGTACCAACTTGCCATAGTAATAGTAGTGAATGTATCTTTCATGTTCTTCCAGGCTGATGTTCACTGATCTTCCTGTTTCCCATAATAGGCCAAGTAAGAGTCACAAGGAACTTCATGCACTCCTGGGTGTGCTAAAGGGTGAAGTTTATCCTTAGGCGAGCGAATCAGAGTTGCCAGCTTGACGTGAGGTTTGAAAGTGGTGCGAAGGCTGTGTTTCAACAATACTTTGGCTATCTTTTCTGATGTACCTGTGATATAGGGAATAGAAATGGTCATGTTGTATTCTCGTGTATTAGGGGCACCACTTTCAAACCTCATGTGAAGCTGGCAACTCTGATCTGCTCGCCTAAGGATAAACTTCACCCTTTAGCACACCCAGGAGTGTATGAAGTTCCTTGTGACTGTGACTTGGCCTATTATCGGCAAACAGGAAGATCTGAACATCTGCCTGGAAGAACATGAAAGATACATTCCCTACTATTACTATGGCAAGTCGGGACTTGCAGACCATGCTTTGGACACTCCTTCACACAGGATTAGATGGAGGAAAACAAATGTGCTATTTAGGAGTCGTTATAGATCTGAAAGATTATTTTTTGAGTCAGCAATTGCTTTGAAGAATTCTCCCAACCTTAACAAATATGGTTGCATTAATTTGCCAAAAATTTGGGAGACAGTTATCCTAAGAAAAACTCCTTGATAGCTGCTTTTTTTTATTTTTATTATTTTTATTTTTTATTAGAGGGCACCAAAAATAGGACTTTAGATCTTTTGTCTTTTGCAATTATATTGTTTCACTCACTCACTGTCGTGTATACAAGTGTGTTGTGCTCTGATGATGCTGTGTTGAAAATCAGCGAAATATAAGCGTAAATAAAACATCTTTGTGATAAAAGTGTGTGGTGTTGTTAATACTGTGAAAAATATGTCATGAATAATCAACACCTAAGCTTATCTGTTAGATTGCTGACCTTAAAACTCAAATAAAGACTAAGTATTGCTTGATATAATCCGCATTGACACTGTATAACTGTGGCATATTGAATAGCTTCTCTCTTGACACCTTGTCATATGCCTTTTCCAAATCGACAAAACTTAAATACAGATCTTTGTTATAGTCCCATTCTTTCTCGACTGTTTGTGGTAAAGTGAAGATCTGATCCTGACAGCCTCTATTTGGCCTGAATCCAGCTTGTTCTTCACCAAGCTTGCATAGATCTTGCCAGGAACACTCAGTAGGGAAATACCTCTGTAATTCTCACATTCAGTTTTATTTCCCTTTTTATATATGGGTACTATGAGAGATCTATCCAATCATCGGGAATTCATCCCACTGTCCAGGCTTTCTGAACTATGCAGTGCAGCCACTGTAAGACTTTTATACCACCATACCTCAGCATTTCTGGTCGAATATCATCCACTCCTGATACCTTTCCACATTTCAAGCTTTTTGATGGCTTTTTTCTACTTCAAGTATGGATATGTATTCCTGACTGCTTACCTGGTCAGTGTTTTTTACCACTGTGCTGTCATCACTTCTTGTTTCATTTAGCAGTTTTTCAAAATAATTCTCCATACTTAAGGATATCTTTTTCTCTCATTTTCATGTCACCTTTATCTTCTCTAACTCCTTTTACAGCACTCTTTCCTCCATTCGTAAGCTTCTTCAACAACCTCCAGAATATTTTGCCACCTTCTTGATATTTATTTTCTATATTCTTGCCAAAGTCCTCCCATGACTTTCGTTTAGCTTGTTTTACACACTGTTTAGCATTCTTGCATTTGTCTCTGTATTCTCTAAGAGCACAAGCTGACTTATTTGCCAGGAACTTTTGATATGCTTTCTTCTTTTCCTTCACTGCCTGTTTAACTTCCTGTGTCCAAATGGAGTTCTAATTTCTCTATCCTTGCAGACAACTTCACCACATGCCTCTCTGGCTGAATGAATCAGGGTTTTCTTCAAGGCTTGCCACTGAATCTCCAAGGTTTGATTCCTGTTCTCAAACTGTTTAATTTTTTCTTCAATAATCTTTGTGTATTTTAGTCTACAGTTCACATCTGGCAGCTGCTCAACTTATATTCACTTTAGAACTTTCTTACATGTTATTCTTATCAATATGAAATTCAATTTTATCCTGCTCAAGACTAAATAGTGATCACTTCCAATTTCAAATCCTCTGTACACTCTGGTGTCTTGCACCAGGGAGAAAACATCACTATCAACAATAACATAGTCAATGAGACTTTTCTTATTCCTAGACTCTTCTCTCCATGTGAATTTGTGCACATTTTTATGTTGGAACATAGGTGTTAGTAATAACCAGTCCATGTCCTGAGCAGAAATCCAACAAATATTTGCCATTATTATTAGCTTTGCTCTTTTCTCCAAATTTTCCCCAAAATATTTTTGTATGTCTGACAATCATTTCCTACTCTGCTATTTAGATCCCCAACAAGGAACCACTTTTCCTTTTTCATTGTGTAAGTTGCTTTTTCTAAAGCCTCAAAAAATTCCTCCACTTCTACCTTAGTAGAACCTTCTGTGGGACCATAGGCACAAATAAGTCTCATTGTCCATTTCCCCATTCTCATATTTGCCCACATTACTCTACTTGAGACTGACTGACTGACTGCCATTCAAGAAGATTAGCCTCGTATTTTGTGTTGAATACTATGTCTACTCCTTCTTTTCCTTGATTGTCATTGCCTGAATATAACATTTTGTATTTATTGTTCAGAAAGATCTCACCAGTTTGTCTTTTTTGTTTCAGTCACCCCTATAATGTTGATCTGATACTTGTCTAATTTCTCAGCTAGCTCCATTTCTTTGCCATTCAAGCTTCTTATGTTGATAGTACTGATCTTTAACTCTGGTGATGTTGAGTTGGGGTGTACTTTCAGATTTGTTCCAGTAGCTGACTTTTCACTTCGCCCTGGTTCCCAGAGTGAACAGTGAAAAACAACAGAGGCCTTGTTTAACTGGGCGATACCCCAGCCAGCATGAAATTTTGTCATGTTGTACCATCATTTTTTATTTTGGTTTAACCAATAAGAATACAATTTGCCGGCTAAATCCCAAATTGCCAGCCTATCCTCTTTCGTTCAGTATCCAAGTAGATACCCAACAGGGTGCACCATGAGAAAGTGAGGATTGCACATTAAGTCAGAAGTCCTGGTTGGTTCTCCACATTCCTTTAATGACTATATGGAGTTCTCCTCTCAGTTATACAGCTTTGACCCTGAAGCACCCCTATTTTCCCTGTTTAGTTTTGATAATTGTACTTCTTGTCATGATTTGCTGGCTTATTCCTTTTATAATGTTATAAGCTTTATCGATTTTTCCAGTCTTTGTTAGTCTTCTATTTATTTACATTTCTCTGTATACCATTGTTCTTTTTTCTTCTTTACACTTTCTATTTATCATATTTTTTATATGTTTAATTTGTCTTTTCTTTCTTCCTTTAGGGAGGTTTTGTATTTCTTTCTTTCATCTATTAGATCTAGAATGTCCTGGGTGATCCATGGCTTTTTTTATTTGCTTGTTCATTAATCCTATGTGGTCGTTGACAGCCTTGATGATTGTATCCTTCAAATGAGTTCCATTTTTCCTCTATGTTTTTCTTTTCCCTCTCTCAACTGGATTGTATAAAAATTGATTAATATCTCCAGATGTGATTTGCAGAGCAGTGCATTTATGGCATGTGGCACATGCATTGCTTTCATGTAGCAGCACATAGTGGTTTTTTTATGCCAAACTCTACAGATCTTTTTCCATTAAATGTGTTAGGTAAATGAAGTATTAATAAGTTCAATATCACTGCACACATTACATTATGTTCATCTGCATTCTCATATCGTGTGTTTGTCTTCTGCCATGCAACTTATTTTCTCGTCTGAGTAGTGGCTCCTTTTTAAAGTGATTTCTGAATTTATTCCATATTGTCCACTGATTTTATAATTAACAGCATTTCATGGACTTTTATGCACTTTGCTACATTATGTTCCCTGTCTATGAAATCACTGTTGTCAGACTTTACACTGTAACTGAAATAAATTTTGGTAGTCAATTATTCTTGCACTTTTTGTCAAGTGTCTGGAATTATTTTCTGCAGTTGGTATTTAATGTTTTATAGGAAGGTCATGAAAAGATGGACACACATGCATGCATTTTTATTATTGTTGAGAATAATTGTTGTTTTCTGACTGTGTTGATTAAAAGGAGTTTTTATTTTGCCAAAGATTTTTTTTTTGCTCTTCCATTTATTGAATATAACATATTAGTAACTGCAGATAAATAGCACTGGTATCTATATTTTCATTTTATTCTGAAATGATATGTAAATTTGGTTTCTGTTGACAAATGGCTTAGGCTATGTTTTGTTTATTATTATTTTCCTTCCCATCAATTATAACAGTTATTTTTCAATTATACAGATGAAGTGGTGAAATGTACTGATGTACCTGAAGATTGTGTGGAAGCATTAGGATTTGTCATCGAAGGATCTCGTGATGCAGATAAGTAAGTTTTGTGTATTTATGCACACGCACATGCATCCATACATAAGAATGAAAATCTCTTATCTTTGTGTGTGTGTGTGGGGGGGTGCTTTGATCTAGAGATGGGACCATTCATCTGAGTTTTTGGGGTCACTCACCCATGTCTTCTTTCTCAGTATCAACAATAAGAATTTTAGCCATGGGTTAACTATTTTTCTAATCATATTGCCATCAATGATTCCACTGTTCACAATAAAAATTTATTAAATAGTTGAAGTAGCAAGGCCATCATGAAAAAAAAAAAAAAAGAGAATGCTGTTTCCACTTCTGATGGTAATACTATTGATAGTAATAATGCCAGTGATGAAGTCATTGCCTTAATACTGTTACTGGCATTGGGTGTTTAAATTCTCTAAATTACATTGGTGTTACAGTAGACGCTGCTTATTGTGATCACTTTGGGACAGTCACTTATCGATAACAATAATAACTGGCTGATAACATTAAGTAAAGGATATAAAAAATTGCATCATTTATTTCAATTTATTGTTATGAACAGAATTTAATTTGTTATAAACAACTTTTTAATAAGCAACAACATAAAATTTATTTTAGGAACTTATCTAGTGTTGTCTGTTGTATGTTTCAATATAGTAGTTCATGAATAAATTGCTCATACTCATAATGCCTTTTGTGGCTCTATGTTACACACTGCGATGAAGTATTCATACAGCTTCTTGCATCTGGGCATTGGTTGGAAGAGCTTCTAAAATTTGTTCTTCTATATTTGTACTAGGTTCACTTTCTTCTAGTTTAAAGTTCTCATCAAAAGCAACTTGACATATTTCCAACATTGTTATTGTAGCCTCCACTTCAACATTATTATTATCAATATCCAACCAATTTTCAAATTCTTTTTTTGATATAGTGTCTGGGGTTTTATCAAAATTTTCATTTATAAGATATTCAAATTCTTCAGAAGGAGTTTCAGAGTTTGTTTTAAAAAATCCATCTTTTTTGGAAGTAGTTTTCAATAGTCTTCTCTGAGACTTGCTACCAAATGCAATGCATCAAGAAAGGAAATCTTTTTTGCATTTGCACTTTCATCAGATTAGTCTTTTATATAATCAAGTTCAGCTGTAATTTTCACACAAGCTTCCCTGAGATAATAGACTTTAAAAGCTCATTATCTAATTTAATTTAACATTTTAACACTAAATTATTCGTCTGTGCAGTGCAGTTGTCTAACAAGACAATTTTTTGCTTTCATTTTATATCCCACTTAACTAACCAGTTGTTGAAAATTGCATTAGTCATCCAAGCATTTGCACTAAAACAGTAGTCAACAGGCAAACTTTTGACACCTTTAAAACACTGAGAGGGTGCTAAAGGATCAAAGCTATATAACTGAGAGGAGACCTCCACATTTAAAGGAATGCGGAGAACAGACCAGGGCTTCTGACCTAATGTCCAATCCTCATCTTCTCGTCGTGCACCTACCTGAATACTGAACGAACGAGGATGGGTTGGCAATTTGGGATTTAGCTGACCAAATTGTATTCTTATTGGCTTAAACCAATATACAAAATGATGGTACAACATGACAACATTTCATGCCGGCTGAGGCGTCGCCCGGTTAAACAAGGCCCCCGTTGTTTTAGCCTGGGAACCAGGGCGAACAGCGAAAAGTCAGCTACTGGAACAAATCTGAAAGTACACGCCAACTCAACATCACCAGAGTTAAAGATCGGTACTATCAACATAAGAAGCCTGAATGGCAAAGAAATGGAGCTAGCTGAAGAATTAGATAAGTACCAGATCGACATAATAGGGGTGACCGAAACAAAAAAGACAAAAACTGGTGAGATCTTTCTGAGCAATAATTACAAAATGTTATATTCAGGAAAGGACAATCAAGGAAAAGAAGGAGTAGCCATAGTATTCGATACAAAATACGAGGCTAATCTTCTTGAATGGCAGGCAGTCTCGAGTAGAGTGATGTGGGCAAATATCAGAATGGGGAATTGGACAATGAGACTTATTTGTGGCTATGGTCCCACAGAAGGTTCTACTAAGGTAGACGTTGAGGAATTTTTTGATGCTTTAGAAAAAGCAACTGACACAATGAAAAAGGAAAAGTTGGTCCTTGTTGGGGATCTAAATAGCAGAGTAGGAAATGATTGTCAGACATACAAAAATATTTTGTAAAAATTTGGAGAAAAGAGCGAAGCTAATAATAATGGCAAATACCTGTTGGATTTCTGCTCAGGACATGGACTGGTTATTACTAACACCATGTTCCAACATAAAAGTGTGCATAAATTCACATGGAGAGAAGAGGCAAGGAATAAGAAAAGTCTCATTGACTATGTTTTTGTTGATAGTGATGTTTTTGCCCTGCTACAGGACACCAGAGTATACAGAGGATTTGAAATTGGAAGTGATCACTATTTAGTCTTAAGCAGGATAAAATTGAATTTCATATTGAAAAGAATAACATATAAGAAAGTTTTAAACCGAATAAAAGTCGAGCAGCTCTCAGATGTGAACTGTAGACTAAATACACAAAGATTATTGAAGAAGATATGAAAGAGTTTGAGAACAGGATCCAAACGTTGGAGATTCAGTGGCAAGTCTTGAAGAAAATCCTGATTGATTCAGCCAGAGAGGCATGTGGTGAGGTAGTCTTCAAGGATAGAAAAATCAGAACTCCATGGTGGACACAGGAAGTTAAACAGGCAGTGAAGGAAAAGAAGAAAGCATATCAAAAGTTCCTAGCAAATAAGTCAGCTTGTGCTCTTAGAGAATACAGAGACAAATGCAAGAATGCTAAACAGTAAGTAAAACTAGCTAAACAAAAGTTGTGGGAGGATTTTGGCAAGAACATAGAAAATAAATATCAAGGAGATGGTAAGATATTCTGCAGGTTCTTGAAGAAGCTTAGAAATGGAGGAAAGAGTGCAGTAAATGGAATTAGAGATGAGAAAGGTGATATGAAAATGGGAGAAAAAGATATCCTTGAAGTATTCAGTAATTATTTTGAAAAATTGCTAAATGAAACTAGCAGTGATAGCACAGCGGTAAAAAACACTCACCACGCATACAGTCAGGAATACATATCCATACTTGAAGTAGAAAAAGCCATCAAAGGCTTGAAATGTGGAAAGGCAGCAGGAGTAGATGATATTCATCCAGAAATGCTGAAGTATTTGGTATAAAAGTCTTACAGTGGCTGCACTGCATAGTTCAGAAAGCCTGGACAGAGGGACGAATTCCCGATGATTGGAGTAGAGCTCTCATAGTACCCATATATAAAAAGGGAAATAAAACTGAATGTGAGAATTACAGAGATATTTCCCTACTGAGTGTTCCTGGCAAGATCTATGCAAGTATACTTGAGAAATGGTTGAGAAGAATTGTGGAAGAAAAGCTTGGTGAAGAACATGCTGGATTCAGGTCAAATAGAGGCTGTCAGGATCAGATCTTCACTTTACGACAAATAGTGGAGAAATCATGGGAATATAACAAAGATCTGTATTTAAGTTTTATTGATCTGGAAAAGGCATATGACAAGGTGCCAAGAGAGAAGCTAATCAATATGCTACAGTTATATGGTGTCAGTGGGGCATTATATCAAGCAATACTTAATCTTTATTTGAGTCGTAAGTCAGCAGTTAGAATTGAAGGAAGTACTGGAAGATGGTGTAATGTTAAATCTAGTGTGAGACAAGGATGTATATTATCTCCTCTGTTATTCATTATCTATATGGATCACATTATGAACTAAAGTGGTAATAAACATGATATCAGAATTGGAAATGTTAATGTCGGCTCTTTGCTTTATGCAGATGATGTTATACTTCTAAAGAAAGCCGCTACAAGTTTGCAAGATTCCTCGACTAAATTGAATAACTGTTGTAATAGATATGGTATGAAGGTCAGCATTAAAAAGACAAAGACAATGAAATTAGGTAGAATTGTTGATAATGTCGACTGTGTTGTGAACGTGGAACCTATGGGACAAGTAAAACATTTCACCTACTTAGGCACGATTTTTACTGATGATGGCAAATTAAATATGTAAATAGACAACAGAATCAGAAAAGATCGTATGGTAGGAAGTCAATTGAATAAATTCATATGGAATAAGAGAGAAATTAGTGGGAACACCAAATTAGCTGTGTATGTTCAAACGATTTTTAACTTATGGATCTGAAAGCTGGTTCAGAAGTAAAACATTTAACCAAAAACTAGAGACTGCAGATATGATAGTCCTGATAAAGATTAGAGGCTTGAACATATGGCATCAGTTGCAATATGTTCAAGCATCGAGGAATGCATTTGAAGAGCTAATCTCAGGTGGTGCCCTCTAGCAGGCTAAGTAGGCGTTCTTGGCTGTTGGGCTGAAGGTCTGCTGATATAAGCCTACCAAATTTGGGGCAGTCACATACAACCAAATTTGTGAATGATAGAGAGTTTCTTAGGGCTGAGGCTGATTCCATAAATAGTCTTTCGAAACTGTATTTGCTACGGTGTATTACTGTAGGCTTTCTTCCACTGTGTTCTGTGGCGTGTATCCAGAGCATGGTCTGCAAGACCATAATGGCTGTACTTGTGAAAACGGATGTAATCCTTGTGTTCAGAAATTCTGATATTTGCTGTCCTGCCTGTTTGGCCAAAATAAGACAGTTTACAACTGCAAAGGACCTGGTATACAGCAGTTAGGTCTAGGGGAAGTGGTTGGTCTTTAGCGGAGCGGATAAGGGATGCCAATTTTCTGTAAGGCCTGTAACAGGTGGTCAGGTCATGTTTTTTTAAGATTTTGGTAATTTTTTCCGAGGTGCCTCAGATGTAGGGAATGGTGATGGATTTAAAGTAATCCTTGTTGTGGAGGGGAGGGGGGAGGGCTGTGTTTTGTAGGTTTTAATATTTTTTGGATTTTTTTTGGGGGGGGGGGATAGCCATTGGCTGACAAAGTGTTGAGGATGTCATTTTGTTCAGTGTTTAGGCCAATGTCGTTATAACAGATTAGTTTAGCCCTGTTGTATAGTGTTTTCACCACTCCATATTGTTGTGATATAGGGCTGAGATATCGGGAGAAAATTTAGCTTGGATTAGCTCTAAAGTTTCCTTGAGTGGGACATTTGTGAATAAGGAGGAGACGTCAAAGCTGACCATTATGTCAGTATGTTGGAGTGTAAGGTTTTTTATGCTGGCTTTGAAGTGGGCTGAGTTTTTTATGTGTGATGGTGTGTTGCCAGTATAGTGTGTGAGCTCTTTGGCCAAATGTTTAGATAATTTGTAAGTGGGATAATCAATGCCATCCGCTATGGGACGTAATGGCACATTTCCTTTATGTATTTTTGCGAGTCCGTAAATATGGGGGGGGGTATAGAGTTAAATGGCTTAATCTGTTGGTAACTTCTACAGGCCAAGAAGTGACTTTCTTAAGGAGCCTGTGAAGTTTTCTAATTTGTGAGTTGGTGGGATTGTATTCGATAGGGAGGTAAGTAGCCCAATCTAATAGAAGAGCATTAAGCTTACCTGTGTAGTCCTTTTGGTTAAGTACTACACTTGCATTTCCTGTAGAGCTTTATATTCCTTGTTGGATATGTTGGTTTTTGGTGGTCTTGCTTTGGAGAGAATACAAGCAACATCCAGTCTTACACTGTTGGCGATTTGATGTGGAAGGTGGCGGATTCCACGTTTGATCTGGATCATAATATCCTCACTAGCTATTTTTCTGGGAGCAATGGCGAAGTTGTGGCCACGTGAAAGCGTGTTGAGTGCTTCATGGTGACTGAAGAAAGGTTGATAGCAAATCTTGGATTGACGGTAGAGTTCTTTTTTAATTTTTCGAATTTTTTCATCTATCGGCCTCACATTTTTTCAAATTCTTTGTCTGCAGCGGTATATGAGACATCATGTAAAATAGACCAAAGTTTGTGATTTGAAGTGCACTAAAGCTCATCTTCAAAGGCATGAATAGCTTCGTTAATGTTCGCTAAGAGAAACTGCCTGGCAGTGATTTGTTCGCGAAGCAACGCGTAGCTAGTGCGGTTATATATATGGGGAGCTTTTTGTGAAAATTGTTCTTAATAATGTACTTAACAAAAGACTACACAGGTAAGCTTAATGCTCTTCTATTAGATCAGGCTACTTACCTGCCTATCGAATACAATCCCACCAACTCACAAATTAGAAAACTTCACAGGCTCCCTAAGAAAGTCACTTCTTGGCCTGTAGAAATTACCAACAGATTAAAGCCGTTTAACCCTATACCCACCACCCCCATATTTACGGACTCCCAAAAATACATAAAGAAAATGTGCAATTACGTCCCATAGTGGATGGCATTGATTCCCCCACTTACAAATTAGCGAAACATTTGGCCAAAGAGCTCACACACTATACTGGCAACACACCATCACACATAAAAAACTCAGCCCACTTCAAAGCCAGCATAGAAAACCTTACACTCCAACATACTGACATAATGGTCAGCTTTGACATCTCCTCCTTATTCACAAATGTCCCACTCAAGAAAACTTTAGAGCTAATCCAAGCTAAATTTTTTCCCGATATCTCAGCCCTATTTCAGTTCACAATAAACTCAGGCTATTTCGTTTGGTAGGGAAAATTCTACAAACAAATAGGAGGGGACAGCCATGGGTTCACCATTCTCCCCACCCTTGGCCTATTTCTTTATGGAGACCTATGAAGAAAAAGCCTTAGCCTCTGCCCCACAAAAACCAACCATATGGCTTCGCTACGTTGATGATGTGTTCGCTATTTGGCCACATGGCTCTGAAACACTACTCTCCTTCTTAACACACTTAAACAACCAACACGCCAGAATCAAGTTCACCTGGAAAAAGACATCCGCCAACAACAGCCTCCCTTTCCTAGACACACTAGTCACCAGCCAGCCTGATGGAACCTTGGTTATCTTAGTCTATAGAAAACCCACCCATACAGGCTGATACATTCACCAACAATCCCCCCCCCCCCTTACAATAATATGTATAGGTGAAAACACTATACGACATGGCTAAACTAATCTGTTCTAACGAAATGGCCCTGAACACTGAACAAAATGACATCCTCAACACTTTGTCAGCCAATGGCAACTCCCCCCCCCCAAAAAAAAAATCCAAAAAATATTAAAACTTACAAAATACAGCTCTTCCCCCCCCCTCCACAACAAGGATTACTTTAAATCCATCACCATTCCCTACATCTGAGGCACCTCGGAAAAAATTACCAAAATCTTAAAAAAACATGACCTGACCTCCTGTTACAGGCCTTACAGAAAATTGGCATCCCTTATCTGCTCCACTAATTCGTACGGTCTAGTACTAAAGCAGTTAGCTTACCTTTGTAGTCTTTTTGATTGGGCACCACATTGGCGTTTCCCTACTTCCTGTTACAGACCATATAAAAAGTTGGCATCCCTTATCCGCTCTACCAAAGACCAACCACTTCCTCCTAGACCTACCTGGTGTATACCAGGTCCCTTGAAGTTGTAAACTGTCTTATTTTGGCCAAACAGGCAGGACAGCAAATATCAGAATTTCTGAACACAAGGATTACATCCGTTTTCACAAGTACAGCCATTATGGTCTTGCAGACCATGCTCTGGATACACGCCACAGAATACAGTGGAAGAAAGCTACAGTAATACACCGTAGCAAATACAGTTTCGAAAGACTATTTATGGAATCAGCCTCAGCCCTAAGAAACTCTCCATCATTCAATAAATTTGGTTGTATGCGACTGCCCCCAAATTTAGGAGGCTTAAATCAGCAGACCTTCAGCCCAATGGCCAAGAACACATATTTAGCCTGCTAGAGGGCACCATCAGGACTTTTAGGAGAACAATAGCTTCATCTCGTCATTCTCAGTTACTGTGTTGTATTGCCTACGTGCACGTGCCTTTATATGTAAATTCCTTTTGAAGATGGCAACGTGACGTTGCTGAAATATTGGAAATAGTTATTAAAGTATAATTTACTTTATATTCGTATCTACATTGTTCAATTCCTTAAGTGATTTAGTAATGCATAACCAACATATAAGCCTGTCTATGAGAATCTCGGGTGATACGGTCACTTAAACAGAATGGGTGAGGAAAGATTAGCAAAACAAGTGTTTTCTGCCAGGTTGGCAGGAAAACAAAGGAAGACCAAGATATCGGTGGATTGATACGGTTCAAAGTGCCTTAGACGATAGAAACATAAGATCTGATAATGTTGGAGTCTTGACAAGTAACAGACTGATTTGGAGGAAAGTTGTAGACAGGACGTTAGTAATGATGTAAATTTTTCATGTAGTATTGAAGCATTCTTTTCGAACTTGACGAAACCAAATTTTTAATGCTGATTCAACTTATGTATCCTTTCCAGATCGAGCTCTCTTCTGATCCATGTTCTCATTAGTAAGAGCTGAAGTTTCAATGTTTGATTTGTTTTATAAATCTTACACAGGAGTGGTTTTAAATGTACAACCACACTACGCTGACTCATTTTGGCCAACTTATCATATTTTTTCTTTTCTTTCAACACTTTTTATAACCACTTCTGACTATAGGTGTCTCCCAATTCTCTCCATCTGTTTCTATCCTGAGCTTTTGCCAAAGAGTTTGAATTGTTTTTCTTATATCATCTGACCATCTTCTTTCAGGTCTTCCAGCTGATCTTTTACCTTCATGTGGTCACCACTCCAGTAAAACCTTTGTCCATCTATTGTCCTTAAGTCTTGCAATGTGTCCTGCCGACTTCCATTTCTTTTGATGTATGTTTTCTCCAATATCAAAAAATTTTGTTTTAGCTCTTATTTCTTAATTTCTGATTTTATCTCTGAGTCTTATGGTTTAGCAGACATCTTTCTATTCTTCTTTCTGTTTTTTGCATTTTATCTATTTCCTTTTTCATTGGCCAGGTTTCTACTCCATATGTCATAATAGGCAATACACATTTGTTGAACAGTCTTTCTCTGTTCTCAGGTTTTATTTTACTGTGTAAAAATGTCCTCAATTTTCCAAAAGCTGCCCATCCCATTCCTATTCTTCTTTTCACTTCTTCCATGATTCCTCATTTCTTCATTGTTAACAATTTTCCTAAGTATACATACTCATCTACTATTTCAATTTCTTTATTTTTCACCTTAATAACATTGTATCTTTCATTGTATCCTTTTTGGTTTTCTCAGAATTAATGTCTAATCCAATTTCTAGAGATTTAGCTGTTAGATATTCTATCATTTCTTTTAAATCTTTCATATTGTTTGCAATAATAAGAATATCATCAGCAAATCTTACGATATTTAATTCCATTAATATTGACTTCTTTATTGGAAGACTATTCTAAATTACATGTCGTCATCATCAAATTCCTGCCATGTACCCTCAAGGGGTGTACAGAATATGATAGTACTACATGAAAAATTTACATCATTACTAACTTTCTATCTACAATTTTCCTCCAGATCAGTCTGTTACTTGTCAAGCTCCAACATTATCAGATCTTATGTTTCTATCGTCTAAGGCACTTTGTACCGTATCAATCCATCTATATCTTGCTCTTCCTCTGGGTCATTTTCCTGCCAACCTGGCAGAAAACACTTGTTTTGCCAATCTTTCCTCGCCCATTCTGTTTAGATGACTATACCACCTGAGATTAGCTCTGCTAACGGATTCCTGGATGCTGACAATGTCAAGTTCTTTCCTAATATCCTCATTTTTAATATGATATTGCCATTGATGCCATCTGTTCACGCTTCTAATCTTTCTCAGGACTCTCATATCTGCAGTCTCTAGTCTTTGGTCAAGTGTTTTACTTCTGACCCAGCTCTCAGATCTGTTAAAACTGGTTTGAACACTGTCTTGTATACAGCTAATTTAGTGTTCTGACTAATTTCTGTCTTATTCCATATGAATTTATTCAATTGACTTCCTGCTTTACCAGCTTTATTGATTCTGTTCTACATTTCCATATTTAATTTACCATCTACACTAAAAATCGTGCCTAAGTAGGTGAAATGTTTTACTTGTTCCACAGGTTCTCCGTTAACAATGCTGTTGGCATTTTCAACGATTCTGCCTATTTTCATTGTCTTTGTCATTTTATTGCTGACCTTCATACCATATCTATTACAACAGTTATTCAATTTAGTCAAGGAATCTTGCAGACTTTAACATCTCCAATTCTGATATCATGTTTAATACCACTTTCCTTCATAATGTGATCCATATAGATAATGAATAACAGAGGGGATAATGTACATCTTTGTTTCACACTAGATTTAACATTAAACCATCTTCCTGTACTTCCTTCAATTCTAACTGCTTGCTTACAACTCAAATAAAGACTAAGTATTGCTTAATATAATGCTCCATTGACACCATATAACTGTAGCGTAGTGAATAGCTTCTCTCTTGGCACCTTGTCATATGCCTTCTCCAGATCCAAAACTCAAATAGAGATCTTTGTTATTTTCCCATGATTTCTCCACTATTTGTCGTAAAGTGAAGATCTGATCCTGACAGCCTCTATTTGGCTGGAATCCAGCATGTTCTTCACCAAGCTTTCATTCTACAATTCTTCTCAACCGTTTCTCAAGTTTACATGCATATATCTTACCAGGAACACTCAGTAGGGAAATACCTCTGTAATTCTCACATTCAGTATTTCCCTTTTTATATATGGGTACTATGAGAGCTGTACTCCAATCATCGGGAATTTGTCCCTCTGTCCAGGCCTTCTGAACTATGCAGTGCAGCCAGTGCAAGACTTTTATACCACCATACTTCAGCCTTACTGGTCAAATATTATCTACTCCTGCTGCCTTTCCACATTTTAAGCCTCTGATTGCTTTTTCTACTTCAAGTATGGATATGTATTCCTGACTGCATGCCTGTTGAATGTTTTTTACCACTGTGCTATCACTGCTTGTTTCATTTAGCAATTTTTCGAAGTAATTACTCCATACTTCAAGGATATCTTTTTCTCCCGTTTTCATGTCACCTTTATCATCTCTAACTCCTTTTATAGTACTCTTTCCTTCATTTCCGAGCTTCTTCAATAACCTCCAAAATATTTTGCCACCTTCTTGATATTTATTTTCTATGTTCTTGCCAAAGTCCTCCCATGACTTTTGTTTAGCTAGTTTTACACAGTGTTTAGCTTTCTTACATTTGTCTCTGTATTCTCTAAGAGCACAAGCTGACTTATTTGCCAGGAACTTTTGATATGCTTTCTTCTTTTCCTTCACTGCCTCTTTAACTTCCTGTGTCCACCATGGAGTTCTGATTTTTCTATCCTTGCAGACATCCTCACCACATGCCTCTCTGGCTGAATCAATGAAGGTTTTTCTTCAAGGCTTGCCACTGAATCTCTAAAGTTTGGCTCCTGTTCTCAAACTGTTTAATTTTTTCTTCAATAATCTTTGTGTATTTTAGTCTACAGTTCACATCTGGCAGCTGCTCAACTTTTATTCGCTTTAAAACTCTCTTACATGTTATTCTTTTCAATATGAAATTCAATTTTATCCTGCTCAAGGCTAAATAGTGATCACTTCCAATTTTAAATCCTGTGTTCACTTTGGTGTCCTGCACAAGGGAGAAAACATCACTATCAACAATAACACAGTCAATGAGACTTTTCTTATTTCTTGCCTCTTCTCTCCATCTGAATTTGTGCACATTTTTATGTTGGAAATGGTGTTAGCAATTACCAGTCCATGTCCTGAGCAGAAATCCAACAAATATTTGCAATTATTATTAGCTTTGGTCTTTTCTCCAAATTTTCCCAATATATTTTTGTATGTCTGACAATCATTTCCTACTTTGCTATTTAGATCCCCAACAAGGACTCACTTTTCCTTTTTCATTGTGTCAGTTGCTTTTTCTAAAGCCTCAAAAAATTCCTCCACGTTTACCTTAGTAGAACCTTCTGTGGGACCATAGGCACAAATAAGTCTCATTGTCTAATTCCCCATTCTGATATTTGCTCCCATCACTCTACTTGAGACTGCCTGCCATTCAAGAAGATTAGCCTCGTATTTAGTGTTGAATACAATGACTACTCCTTCTTTTCCTTGATTGTCATTGCCTCAATATAACATTTTGTATTTATTGCTCAGAAAGATCTCACCAGTTTTTGTCTTTTTTGTTTCAGTCACCTCTATTATGTCGATCTGTTACTTATCTAATTCCTTAGCTGGCTCCATTTCTTTGCCATTCAGGCTTCTTATGTTGATAGTACCGATCTTTAACTCTGGTGATGTTGAGTTGGGTTGGTTTGTCAGATTTGAAAATTACATGTCCCAGTGTTAATGTGAAGAGTTTGCGAGAAATGGTGTCTCCTTGCCTTATTCCTTGATTTATGTGAAATTTTTTGCTTATTTCATTAAGAATGATATTTGATGTAGCATTTCCATAAATATATTTTATTATGTTACTAAATTGTTTTTCAGTGTCGTTATCTCTAAGAGCTTCTATTGTGGATGATACTTTTATGCAATCAAAAGCTTTTTTGAAATCTATGAAGGCCATGTGAAGAGTAAGGTTGTATTCATTGCATTTTTCATTAAGCAGGCTTATTGATTGAATATGATTTGGTGTACTGAAGTTCTTTCTGAAACCAGCTTGTTCAGAAGGTTGTATTGAATCAAGTCTTGTTTCTAATCTATTGGTTATAATTCTAGTGAAAAGCTTATAAATGTAGGATAACAAACTAATAGTTCTGTAGTTTTCTAGTTTTAATTTGCTTATTTTTTTATGCAGTAAAGTAATGTTTGCATTATTCCATATTTGGAGTGTTTCTCCTTTTTCTGATGGATCTATTGAAGAGGATTTTCAATTCTTCTTATATCCTCATCTTCATGAATCATTTCTATTATTAAACCATCCTCCCCAGAAGCTCTATTGTTTTTCATTTGTTTGAATGTTTTTTTTTTCAGTTTCAAAGATTTCTAATGGAGGTATTGTCATAATCTACTTTTTTTTTTTCCTGTTGATTCTGAAATTTTCTTTCTATCTTCACTTTTATGCAGATTCATGTAGAAATGTTTTGCTTCTTCTGTGATTTCTTGTTTGCTAAATAATTTTCTTTCATTTTGGTCTTCAAGAGCTATAATATTCTTTCTTCCAAATGAAACATTATATCTTAGAATTCTGAGGTTTCCATTTTCATCAGTGGTTTTTTTTTGGATCATATCATCCTCACTTTTCTTAATATCTTCTTTTATGTTTATCCTTATTCACTTATTTATTATTACTGTTATTACTCATTACTTATAACCTTATTACTGTTATTTCAATAGTTCCTCTTTTCCCTTCTGCAATGAATTATTTTCTCTTTTCAATAATATTTATTGTTTTTTCTGATAGTTTCTTGGTCCAGCTCCTTTTTGTTTTCTTTTAAATTTTGTGTGTATTCAATAAGAATGTTTCTTATTTTTTCTTCTTCCTGGTCAATACTTATTCCAGTATTTGGTATAATTTGTATATTTTCTTTAAGTTTCTTTTCCACTGATACTTTGAAGGTATCCCTGTGTTACGTCGTTCCTTTTTTCTTATAAACTATGCTTCTATTATTCCCTTTTATGCCAACTAAGACTGAGATCTCTAATCTATCTCTCTGGGATCATTTCCTTTTCGAACTCTGACAAAATTTGTTTGTTTAAGCTGCGCCAGTCAGAGTTCTAGGACAGAAGAATTCTTGCCTCAGAGAAACCTTCCAGAGTTCTAGAGCTACCTAATATTGTTAACAGTTTAAAGCATCTGTAGAAATCTTAGCTTGCAGTCATAGCCTTATTGCTCTAAATTCCCTTATCTTCCCCTTATGCATAGGTTCAAACTTTTATGAGTTGTAAAATTAGTCTCATGCTCAGGCTTACATAGCAAAACATGTTTATTAAATATCTAATGAGTTTACAAATAAGTTTGGCATATCAAAAGCATATAACATTATCATTACTAAATCAATTGACAAAAATGAAAGAACACTAATTAATGAACATACAACTCTTATCCTCAGGTAAAATAAATAAATACACACTTAGCATAAAATACAAGTTCATAATTCCTAACATCAATTGCCAACATAGGCCCCTCCACATTAATTAGGTCTCACACAAAATCTTAAATCTTCAGACTACTAGTTCAATGGAACTAATAAATCACTAAACACATTAATCACTCATAAGTTCTCTTAAGTAATTGTCCATCTTCCTATCCAACAAAATTCTCGTTCACTCTTTCCTCTGTTGTTAATTGAATAAAAAATTTCTGTATGTTACCACCGTCACTTGAGGTTACCGGTATCTCTTTCATCCATCCTTTGTCCTTAGATACCTTTCTGCTTCAGCGGTTTACGTTGCTCATCACGCATAGCCATTTTCTGCATTCTGCTGGGAAGATGCTTGTCTCGCTGGTTAATGTCGTTAGCCTGACCACTTTCCAGAGGGATCCTTCTGCTGTCTCATGTTGATGGATGGCTGATGCCATCCACCAACATTCAAAATTCTTCTCCTTATTACTTCCTTTAAGGTAATTCAAATATGTTCTCTTTTTACATTTCTCGCGTACAGCTTGCCCGATACTAGTTAGTCAGCAACAGGGAAAGGCCTGCTGTCGGTCATCGTGGAGCTTCCTTCCACTGATCAGCATCGTAGCTCCGAATGAGAACGGGAACAGAAAAAACGGGGGTTAAACCTGCATGAACCTGCATTTAGTCTCCATTGTCGCGCCCTCTTTTGGTTACAGAAATTTCTCATGGCACCTTCCTATTCGCCCTCACGTTATCACGTCACAATTCTTCTCCTCGAAGAGCACTCTTTTTGTAGAATGCGAGTTTGATTTGCTTTCCACGAATGCTTTTGCCTTGGACATTATGTTATCCTAGGTAACTCGCATGTGACCTTTGTTAGTATGTTGACATACATTTTGGATAGAGTATAATTTAATCAGTAATTAAATTAAGGGTATATTAATTAATGTTTATATCGCCGAAATGAAGCCTGTTGGCTCTTTATATTTAATCACTAATGCTTTTAAACAACAAAATTTCTATTTAGACAGACAGAATTCTTCTCCTTATTACTTCCTTTAAGGTAATTCAAATATGTTCTCTTTTTACAATTTGTTTTCTTCACTAATAGTAGAAGTATTTCTTGGTCAGTATTGTATTCCTGTTAAATCTTGAATGAATGATCCTTTTTGATGAGAAGGTCTTCAGTCAAGATCTAACACCTGTTTGTGTGAAATGTTTCAGCTTTGATAATATTTTTCCTTTTTTGTGATACAACTCACTCAGCTTACACTGGTATTTTTATTTTCCCCTCTCACCATTCTGTGATCAGAGGTGATGCCAATATGGTTTAAAACACTAACATCCCTGAAAATATGAGTGCTTGAAGACAGTATGAAATCTATTTAATTTTTTGTTGTCCCATTTGGGCTCAGCCAAGTCCATTTTCTGTTGTGTCTCTTCTTGAAGAAGGTATTCATAGCTTTGAAGTTAGTCATTTGCAAAAAGTTGATCATCATGTCTCCCCCTTTCATTTTGAAAGCCTGATCCATATTTCCTTACACATTTCATTATCATCTCTCTTAATTCTCAATTTTGAATTAAAATCTCCGATTACTATTGTATATTGACACTTATTTTCATCTACTGCTTTTTTGACATCATAAAATATTTCCATTTCGTCATCATCACTTTCGCTTGTTGGGCTATAAACCTATTATTTTGATATATGTTCTGTCATTAATTTTTAATTTGGCAAAAGCCACTCTATTAGATAAACTTTTGTAGTGGTTATTCTATTTGAAATTTGTTTGTTTACAAGAAAGCCATTTCCTTTTGCTCTTGAATCGTCTGGTCTTTTCTGGTAAAGTGTATTGCCTGAATGTAGTGACAGCATATTTTAATTGAATTTTTACTTTATGGTTGCTGTTCATCTGATAGTCTGTAATATTCTATCTTATTCCAAACATCTAAAAATGTGTGAAAAAAACAGAATGTTTATTTTAGCATTACCTTCAGGTGCACCAACTGTTCTTTTTGTTTAGTTTATTACCTTTAATGTTATTCTTTAGAAGAATAGCAGTAGATTTTCTCATAAGTATTTCTGAAAATTGTAGCATGAAGATATCTAAATGCAGCCTTAATAAATTTTTATTTTATTTTATACCAGCCTTCAACATATAGACAGCTCTCACTATAGTAAATTCATAGGAACCACAGAAATAGTTTGTTATTATAGTTTGCTATACTGAATTTTCTTTAGAAGGATATTGTGCTTATGAAACTTTGGTAATTAGTTATAATGAGCAAGTTCATTTTAGTAATATATACTTAATAGTGAGAGTTGACCACATCTACAATTATAGTGATCTTTTTATCTTGAACTACTGTTAAGAAAAAAAACATATAGTGGTTAATTGTGAATTGTAAAATATTTAAAATATATAACAGAAGTATATTTTGATGTTCAGAATATTTTTTTGTTCATATGTATCCTTTTAACTCCTGTAGGGAAGTCCCTCCACTTTTAAAGCTTGCTATTATGGAAGAAAACCAGAAAGTTACAGGCTACAACAAGGTAAGTAAAATGAATTATTTATTTCTTAGAAAGAGGAAAATGTGTGCATTGAGTACTGTTTAAATATGCTCGCATATTTTGAAATTCTTTGTGATAATTGAAAAAACCCTTAGAACTGTACGATATTTGTAGTGGGACCGTAATCCTTTCTATGGAGGATTAAAGGACAGCATGGCTTTGTTAAGGGTAAGTTTTATTTAGAAGTTTTCTCACATTTTATAATAGAGTGACTGCAGAAATGGATAAATGGAATAGATATATTACAGCACATTTAGTTTGATTTTTCCAAGGCATTTGATAGGATTCCACACAGCAGGTTGTTCTATAAACTCAAGGGGTTAGTTAAGCAAAATAGGTTGTGACATTAATAGAAGAATGGCTGAGTGACAAGGAGAGCAACCAGTGGAGTACAACAGGATTCTATACTTGGTCATTGTTGTTTAACTTGTATATTAATGATATTGGAGTTAGTCTAGAAGATATTATAGTTTTTGTTGATGACATATTGTTAAATATCTTATGTAGGGTGGTAAGAAAGAGTGATAAGAGAGTTTCTGATAGAGAATCCTTACAGTTGATTGGTTGGTTGATGGAGGTTGATCTGAAAAAAAAAAAAAAAAACTGATTCTACAGGATGTCAGTGAATTTAGTTCACTGTCATCTGTCTGTTGTTAAACTGCCAGGTTATGATTTTGGAGTGAGGACATTGCAGTTAGTGTTATATGAAGGATAATTTGCTACAAGTGCTCAGTGACTGGGAGTGATAGTAGACAGAGTTAAAGTTTAGGGACCACATGGTTGAGGTAGTTAGACCACTCAATAACTGCAATGTTGAAGAGAACACATTTGTAGGAATAAAAGTTATTCTTCCTCTGTACAAGGCTTTGGAAAGACCACGATATTAGCTATTGTGCTCAGGTATGGTCATCTGGATTCAGAGAAGATGAAAACACAAGAGACAATTGAGAGATTAGAGCAGAGAGTAACAAACATAATATCTGGTCTGTGGAATTGGGCACATTTGAAATTGGAAGTGATCACCATTTAGTTTTGAGCAGGATAAAATTGAATATCATATTGAAAAGACAAGTGTGTAAGAAAGTTTTAAACCAAATCAGAGCTGAGCAGCTTTCAGGGGTGAACTGTAGATTAAATTGCACAAACAACATTCAAGAAAAAAATAAGAGCTTGAAAACAAGAACCAAACTTTGGAGGTTCTATGCTGAATCCTGAAGAAAACATTGATTGATTCAGCCAGAGAGGTATATAGCAAGGTTGTCTGCAAGGATAGAAGAATCAGAACTCCATGGTGGACTCAGGAAGTTAGAGGCAGTCAAGGAAAGAAGAAAGTGTATCAAAAGTTCCTGGCAAGTAAGTCAGCTTATGCTCATAGAGAATACAGAGAAAAATGTAAGAAAGCAAAGTACTATGTAAAACTAGCTAAACAAAAGTCATGGGAAAACTTTGGTAAGAACATAGAAGATAAATATCAGGAAGATGGCAAAATATTTTGGAGACTATTGAAAAAGCTTTGAAATGGAGGAAAGAGTATGGTGAAAGGAATCAGAGATGATAAAGATGACACGTGAAGACAATGATATTCTTCGTGTCTGTTGTAGTTATTTTGAATGATTGCTAAATGAAACAGGCAGTGACAGCATAATAGTAGATAACACTCAACAGGAATGCAATCAAGACTACATATCAGTACTTGAAGTAGAAAAAGAGATCAAAAACTTGAAATGTGGAAAAGCAGCTGGAGCAGATGATATTGGACCAGAAATGCTGAAATATGAGGTATAACAGTTTACAGTGGCTACACTGTACAATTCAGAAAGCCTGGTCAGTGGATCAAATTCTAGTTAATTGGAATAGAGCTCTCATTGTACCCATGAAGAGCTCTATTCCAATTATCTGGAATTTGATCCAGTTTACACCATATAAGTGTAGCATTCTGAAAAGTTTTTCTCTTGGCACCTGTAATATGCCTTTTCCAGATCCGTTGGGATCCATAATAGACATAAATTGGTGTAAATGGTCCGCAATGAATTCCACGTACTGGGATTCATCGAGAGTCATTATTAACATAACAAAAGGTCCCAAAGACGTCCAACTGAAGACTCCCCAGGTCATCACCGAGCTATGACCAGCTTGTACAGTTCTGACCTGACATTGCAGGATCCATGGCTTCATGGGGTTGGTGCATATCCTCAGTCTCATTGGTGCTATGAAGTTTAAATTGTGATTCATCACTCCAGGTTACACATCGCCAATTTTAAATTGTCCAGTTTCAATGTTCTTTAGCTCAGGCAAGCCATTCAGCCCAGTGTCATGCCATTAAAATTGGGACTCACTCTCATAGGTCGGTAGTGGCTCGTGAAGCTGAGACATTGAAGTGAATGTTGCATGGTTGTTGCACTGACTTTCCAGCTGGAACTTTTGTTCAGATGGGAGGTGATTTGAGATAATGTCCAGTCCCTATTGGTCCATACAATGCAAGTCAGATGGCGAAGTCCAAGATCATTCCAGGCTAGTTGCCCTTTGCAGTTTGTCTGGATGCTTTTTTTTTTGCCAGAATTTTCATTTTCTTGGAACACTTTTGAAACTATCATACAGCAAAATCCAAGTTCATTTACAATTTTGGAGATCTGTTAGGCTGATCATAGGTGCCCATCTGTTGGGCACCTATGATCTGCTCTCTGTCAAATGCATCTAAATCATGCGTCTTTCCCATTATGATTCTCACAACAAATGCTTGTGGAAGTCAGCACTGGTAGCTAAGTATAACCAGTTTCAGCCACACATGCATGCAAATGTGAGAGTTGCAGTACAGAATTTGCATAGTGTCTCCTGCCCCCCTTCCTATTTTGCTATTTTATTTCATCTTATATAGTGAGAGTCTGCTTTCTCGCCTAGGTATTTGCTTCACCTAGTAGGCTGAAGTCCCAACCCACCTGGCCAAAGTGAGATGAAGTGGGACCATAACCTTCCAGATATGTGGAATGGACATCTGCAACCCTACTGCTGTTAAACTGTGAATGAAATTGTTTTGTATATTTTTGTTGTTTTTTTTTTTTCATTCACATTTAACATAATATACCATATACCAAGCAAGATTTGTGTAAATATTATTTAATGTAAACAACTTATTTTACAATTTAATATTCATATAACTACCTTTAATTTTATCTAATATTTAATTATTTAATCAAAGATATGTATTAATAGTGATAAGACTGTATTAAATATTATTAAGCTATTTTATTCATTACTATGTTAATATTATAAGAACTTGTATTTGATAATTTAACTGCGCATTATTTGAAATGTAAATATTCTCTATTCCTGTTTGTGAAAGTTTAACGTTATGTAATAGCTCAATTTTATTTATGTTTTGTTTTGTTGTCATGGAGATGCATGTAAGTGAGCGAGCACATTTTGGAACACCACGTGAGGTTTATTGAAAAGAGTTTAGAAAGAAATCACAAGAAGAATTTAGGCGGAAAGAATGAATATAAAAAGAAGGAACGCGAATTAGGAGAAAAAAGCATTAGAGATTTATTAGAGAGGGATTGGCATTAGGTTAGAATCGGGCCGATAATAGCGAGTCGGCAGGTCACCCAAGCAACTAAATAAAGTCTACAAGTTGAGAAGCAGTTAGCTAATAAAAGTTTCTGAATAACAAATAAAGCAACGGAAGATAGCTGAGTGACTACTGAATGACTAGCGATATTTTAGTTGAGATTTATTTTCAAGGCCGACCTGTCAAGGACACACAGAATCTTGAAATAAAGCACGGAGTTACTAGAATAGTAGAGGCTGTAAAATTCAGGTTTACCGTTAGCTGTGCTTAGAATTATAGTGCCTAAAGAATTAATCGAATGCCGGAGGAATGAACAACTGTGCATATAAGACCTAAAGTTAAGGAATTATTGTGTATTGCCTTATTTCATGAGTGATCAGTAGTACTTTATGCAACAACATTTGTTTATGTGTATTGTGACGGATATATTCAGTTATTTCTTAGAAGAATTTATTTAATGAGTGCCGTTTACTGTTTAAAGTGCTTACAGTTATAAAAAGTGTTTACGTATAAGTAAATGAAGAAAAAAGATTATCGGTAAGAACATTCCAACCATTAATATTCCTATGCTGAGATGTGAGAGTGTTTCATCCTAGAATTTCCCTATACTAACAGTAACTATTTCGGAAATTAGCTGAAGTGTAAATTTAAAGGTGTTTGCTTTTAAATTGGTGTTACTGCGATTTTATTGCATTTAGAACTTAAACAACTGTGAGAAGACTGTATTACAGATAACAGAATTACCATTGTCTGAGTTTGCATGACTTTATTATCAGAAAGGCTAAAGTGTTTATAATAACTTATTTAGTATTTTGATCTTAAGTGTATAATTTGTGATTTTAAAATTAAATGTTTGTTTTGTTAATCAAAAGATGTATTTTGCCTGAATCTCTTTTACTGCACCATTCATAAAATACTCGAACCAAAGCGGGTAAATTAAGTAAGTCAAATATACTCGGCCAGTATATATTTTAAGGAGAGATAGTTGAAGGTTGATTTTTCTTCAATTCTTGAACTAATTCAGATATAGAGTGGTGCAGTCTTTAAATATAAATTTTCTCTACATTTGAATTAAAAACCAACTAGCAACTATTTTTAGGTTAAGAACATCATAGTAAATAACAAGTCGGATCCAAGGTATAAATTAAGACGAAGTAGGATCCAACACTGCTTTTTTCTTGCAGTGACTTCACTCCAAAAGGCTAATATGGTTATGCCTTATAGCACACCCCTTGCTACATTGGTTATTGTGAAAAATAATCAGAGTCATGCTCCTGGTTTAAGCAGAGTGTCCTGTTTGAGAAATATATTACAATCTCCAACACAAGTCAGTGATATTGTGAATGAGTACACAAAGTATGGGATTAATCTTAGAGGTGAACTTTACATAGGCACATGGAATGTATGGGATCTACAGATAGGTACTCTTGATATTGTCTGTAAAGAGATGGAAAGGTATAAAATTGACATCTTGGGAATTACTGAGATCAAATGCAATGAATAAGGTCACTTCAAAAGACAGGATGGTAAGCAAGTTGTTTATTCAGGAGGTGACTCAAAGTCAAGTAGCTGTGGTACTGAAGACAGTTTAGGCATGAGCCCTTCTTGGTTATAATCCTGTTAATGACAGGATACTTTATATCAGACTTAAGGCTCAACTTATCAAAGCATCAGTTGTGATAGTTTATGCATCCCCACATAGGCCTGATGAAGAGAGTGAGGACTTCTATGAAAACTTATAGACTGTTTTGGACTGTCTACCATGGAAGGATGTATTTTTCATCTAATGCAAAATTGAGAAAAGTATGAGAGTTAGGCCTGAGTGTAGCATCTTTTATTTGGGTGAACGTAACACCTGTGGTGAATGACTTGGAATTTGTCCACGCTAACAGATGAGTTATTACCAAATTCTGCTTCCAGAAATACCCATGATGGACCTGTACTTGGACATCTAACATTGATAGATTAGCACACCAGATTGATTACATCCTGGCTCTACAACAGTGGAAGACAAACATCTCTGATGTGCATACTTGTCCTGGAGCAGACTGTGGTACAGACCATCTAAGAAACAACCAAAGTAAGGCAGAGACTCCGAAATCCTCCAAGTCAGGTCTGTCCTACTAGACTAGATTAGATGTTAGAGTGGAGACTAGGGAGCAGAACTCTCATGAAATTCTCTGGGAAGGAGTCAAGATTATTATACAGGATACAGTTAAGAAGTATTTAGTCCCAATTAGAAGACCAAGAGATCCATGAATATCAGATTCAACATGGGATCTAATTGAAAGAAGGCATTTGGAGAAGCAAAGAGACACAGGGACTGAAAAATAGAAGTTACATAGAAAAGTCAGACAAGGAAAATTTTTATGATAATGAATGTGAAGAGATAGAGTTCCTGAGGAGGCACAATTATAAAAGGATGTTTCATTTAGTTTGTGACCTAAAGCACCAGTTTAAACTCAGATTTGAATATCATCAAAGACAAGAAGGGAGCAGCACAAACAGAAGAACTGGAAATCAACAACAGATGGAAAAAATACTGTGAGGAACTGTACAACAGAGAGGATAAGGAAAATTTGAATTTAGAACCTCCTCCACTTAGGCATGAGGTTGAAAGAGCAGTTAAATAGCTTATAGCAATAAGGCCTTGGGTGCAGATGGAATCCCAGCAGAGGTTATTGGAGAGATAAGAGTGTTTCTTAGATTGATGACAAGGATATGGGAGACAGGACGATGGCCTAGAGACTGGAAGAAATCAGTTTTCATACCACTGCATAACAAGGGAGATGTGAAGGATTGCAAGAACTATAGAACTATTAGTTTAATGTCTCATGCAAGCAAGATTTTGATAAAGATCATTCTAAATTGGATTGAGGCCAAAAAGTTGAGACAGAGATGCCCGAGGAACAAGCAGATTTTAGGAAAGATAAGGGTAAGAGATCAGATCATTGAAAAATACAGTTGACTCTTGAACAACACAAGTTTGAATAAGTCTCACTTATACATGGATTTGTTTCAATAAATATATATTGGAAAAATTTTTGGAGATATGCGACAATTTTAAAAAATTAGACGAACTGCATAGCTTAGAAATATCGAAAAAATTAAGACAAAGTTAGGTATGTCATGAATATGCATTCATGATATATGTAATATAATATATCATGATATATTGTAATTTTTATTATTATTATTATTTTTTTTGTTTTTAACTTATTTTTGTTTTATAACTTACAACTTTTATTTTTATCTCAACTTGTCCTTATTTTACTTTATTCATTCAATTCAAGCTCACTATATTTAGACTATCTCTACTTTAAACATAAGCCTCTCAAAGTTAATCCTTTAGTGACCTACTTCTGTCGCCCCCCCCCCCCCCCCCCCGCTATTAGACGAACTTAGTGATATAAGTAAGTCTAATATGAGCAGTTTCCCTCTCTCGCACAGTCAAATTAAGAAATTTTTTTTTTTTTTTCTCAACTGTGCCACCTAATTTGATTGAATATTTGTTATGCCTGCAGGTTCGCAAATTTAATTTGTAGTGCTAGTGCATTGGCTAAGGAAAACAGACCAGGTGATTACAAAAACACAGCATTTATTGTTTTTCTAAAACAATAACTACAAAGGACATGAGTTACTGAGAAGTTAATCTCCCAACCGGCCACGACGTCTATAGACATTGAGATAAATCTGGATACGAAGCTCTAAAACTCATTGAATAACATGGATAAGAAGTGCAATTTGGTGTCACTATTTCATCCACATTGGCCGGTAGGGAGGTTAAACCATACAACCATTTAACACACATTAGAATGTAAAATTCATGCAATAAAGCTCACAATGTATTTATCACTAAATTACTTTATAAGGAAGTTTCCTGTGACATTGTTAATCCTTTAGTGTTAAATCTTGTCTAGCTACATACACTCCTTATTAGCACTATTCCCCGTCTTACAATTAAACACACATTCAATATCTAAATACGTAAATACACATATTATTTTCCCACAATACTTTTGATTAGAAACCGCCTGTTTACAAACACTTAAGCAACACACACAATTCTGATACACACTTTAACAAAGATACAAAAGCTGTTGCTTACTCACATAACCAAGCGTGAACTGTCCCAAAACCTTTACAGCAACCCACCTCAGGTTTGACCATCTCTTTCCTGGAAAATTTCTTTTTGCTGCTAGGACTTTCACTGGTAGATTTATAGAGCCTTCATCATCGAGATACTGCCAACATAGGAAGTTCTCAGATCAGAGACTATTGACCCTCTACGGTCTGGAGAACGGCCAGTTACAGCAATACTGCTGGATACTAGGAAACGCCAACATTGGGAACACAGCCGGCAACTGTGGGATAATTGCCGACGATCACAGGGAAAGGCCTTGACGACAACTGGAGAAAAAGCAAGCCAAAAAAAGGAGAAGAAAAGGAGAGCGAGCTAAGAGCTACAAGCTCCTTATATATCATACTTATTCCTTTGTTCTCATGGTCTACTTTTCTGGGATGAGCATATAGCAGTATGAGATCAATGCTGCCCGTTTCATTAACAACATTTAGTCTCCCGACCTTTGGCAGATATTTGTCATTGTTAATCTGACTAATCCCTACCAAGCTTTACAATTAAGTCGACCTATATGCACTTTTACAGCAATTCTTATAACATTATATTCAGCACATAATATTTTCGCATTACATTTTAAATATTTGGAAATACTGAAAGATATAAAATTGCGGAAAATTGGTTGCAAAAATTAAACATAGCAAATTATTAATTTTTTCTTTCACAACAGATTTTACAATATATGTATATAAAATATATGTAGATACTAGTGTATTTTATAATTTATTACCATAAAATATACAGAAAACTATTATAAAAAGTTAAAATTTATCAAAATTTATCAAAACTTATGCACACAAACACTTACAGACCATCCATGGTACCATTCACAGTCAAGAGAAATGTAAGCAAATGTAAAGATTCAGTATTAAATCATAACTGCATAAAAATAAGTTAGTAATTAATTAATTTAATTTAATTAGCATAAAATATTTTATAACAATTCATTCATTAGTGTATATGCTAGGCTACCGTAAAGCAATTACCGTATTTGCCGGCGTATAAGATGCACCCTCTTTTTTTGTACACATTTTTTAGGAAAAAAACTTTATCACTGAATATTATAATAAATTTACAGTATTTCAAATATAAAGTAATAAGTAGTTCTTATCATTTTCTCAATTGGGGGTGGCCCGAAATGCCTCTCTGCAACCCTGTTTCCATGTTCCTTAGCATATGCAATCACACGTAGCTTGTATGCAATATTGTAGCAATGCCAATGTTTTTCAGCCATAATTTGACAAGAAATTTAGAGAAAATTCACAACAGCCGCGACAACAGTTGGAAAGTTTAAACAAATAGGAACACAGCTGTGATCGTCGATGACAGCGCATCCACCGAATTCTACGTAACTAGAATGCTCTCATCCACTGCAAGTTAGCAAGAAAGAAAAATGCGTAACTCAGAACAGAGAAAATTTCCAGAAATGAAAGTAATAAAAAACTGAGTATCGGTGTATAAGATGCACACTGTTTTTCAGACCTATTTTCAAAGAAAAAAAGTGCGTCTTATACGCTGGCAAATACGGTATATTGCTTCTTTGTTATCAATGCATGAATCATTATACCTGTAAAGAAATAAATATGAATTTCTTTTTCACATTATCTTTTCATTTTTGATGTGTAGTGTTAGTAATACGTATAACATGTATAGTGTTTTGTATTATATAAGACAATATCGATGTAGGTACTGAC
Source organism: Typopeltis vanoorti (assembly GCF_054136105.1). Classification (NCBI taxonomy): domain Eukaryota; kingdom Metazoa; phylum Arthropoda; class Arachnida; order Uropygi; family Thelyphonidae; genus Typopeltis; species Typopeltis vanoorti. Next base: position 29,414,202 of record NC_143564.1, on the reverse strand, counting down.
AAACAGACGATTCATTTTGTATACAGATGACGTAAACTTATGGTATCATTAAATACAATACAGTACAGTAATGTAAATGTATTTTCACTTCCATATGAAGTGAAAGTGTTATTTCTTAATAACATCTTCTTTTCTCTAGCTTACTTTATTGTAAAAATACAGTATATAATACATATAAGATAAAAATTATGTGTTAATCGACTGTTTGTTATATGTAAGGCTTCTGGTTAACAGTAAGCTATTTTGGGGACATATTGACTAATCTCAAGCTTTTGACTGTGTCCAGCATGTGGAGCTCTGGGAAGTAATGAAAATAATAACGATTTTCCTCAACACATTATCAAGTTGATAATATGTTGAGGAAATTCAGGCCAATCAGTTAATCCAGACATTGGATTAACTAATTGGCTTCAGGTTGGAAGGAGAGTTAGGCAAGGATGCCTACTTTCTCCTCACCTGTTTAGTGTCTATGCTAAGGACATTATGCATGTAGTATTGGATGAGCTCAAGTATAGCTATTGTTTTTAAGTATGATAAGTATAGACAGGAATTTTATAATATAAGATATTTATTATTATACTTCACGTTCAAAGAATAAAACAGAAACATTACCAAAACAAGCCTTAAAGTACAACCCATTAGGAAAAAGAAAACCAGGACGTCCTCTTAAACGATTCAACGATGACTTCTAAGTCCGGAACAGGCCATGCTAGGCCTAAATCCTTGATACATATGATGATGATTATTATACTTAAGTATAATAATAAATATCTTAAGTATAGACAAGAAATAGTATAGTTATTATTATCCAAGACCCCCCATGGAGTTAAAGACTCATCTGGGAGGTCCTTTTATCATACACGCAGCTCATCATACCGTGCTTTAAACACACTCAAATTCTTTGCACACACACTACACTCTCAGGCAAGGCATTCCAATCATTCACAACTCTGCATGAAAAAAAAAAACCTGCTTCTCGCTCCCCTACTCAGAGACCCTCTTTATACAGTTTCCAGAGATGACCTCTGGTTCTCCCCTGATCTCCCACTATTTTCTGTAGAACCTCTCCAGCATTGATCCTATAACAACCCCTTACTAACTTGTAGGACTCTATCATGTCTTCCCTCTTCCTCCTGTCCATCAGACTCTGCAAGTTGCATCTTCTCAATCTTTCCTCATACTCAACATTCCAGAGGTTGGAAACTACCTTAGTCAGTCACTTCTGGACCCTTTCCAACAACTCTTCATCCTTCTGAAAACCAGGAGACCAAATCTGGGCACAATAGTCCAGTGTGGCCTAATCAAAGCCTTATATAATGGAACAAGAATCTCCCTACTTCTACAAGTCAGTGTCTTCCATATCATTCCCCGAAGCCTTTCTGTTGTCTTCACAATATTGCCATGTGTCCCCTAAATTTCATATCCTTATCCACTATCATCCCCAGATCTCTTATTTCTTCCACCTCCGACAATATACCGTCATCAAGCATAAATTTTGCATCCCATCTTTGTTTCCCAAATTTTAAAACCTTACATTTTGCAACATTGAACTCACATCCCCAATCACTCAATTTATTCAAGTCTTCTTGCAAGGCCACAGTGTCTTCTCTACTCTTCATGGTTCATCCCAACTTTGTCTCATCTGCAAATAACTGAATATCTCCATCCAAATCTTCACCAATATCATTAATATACAAGTTAAACAGTAATGGCCCTAAAACAGACCCCTGAGGGCACACCACTAGTAACTTTCCTTTTCCTGGATATTGCTCCCACATACACAACTTGTTGATACCTATCAGATAGCCAGTCTCCAATCCAATGCGCTAATCTAATATCCAACCCGATCCGCTATAGTTTGACTATCAACTTATCATGCGATAATCTATCAAAAGCCTTTGCAAAATCTAAGCATGTTACTGTGTATCCTTCTCCTCTCTCCAAGGAAGCAGTCACCTTATTGTAATAAGTAAGTAAGTAAGTAGATACTAAAATAAGTAAGTAATTACTGAAATATGACCTCCCTTTAGCAAATCCATGCTGTCCATCAAAGATAATATCATTGTTATCAAACCAATTCTGGATCCTAGTTCTCACAAGCTTCTCCAACAACTTAACCACAACACCTGACACCCAGATAGGCCTATAGTTTGATGCTTGAGTTCTGTCATGTCCTTTATGAAGTGGCACAATCTTGTCCTCCTTCCACTCCTTAGGAACTTGAACCAGTGCAAGACTCATATTAAAAAAATGTCAAGGCCGGTGTCAACTCCCTGGCACATTCCTTCAGAATACATGGTGATATATTATCAAGTCCTACAGCTTTGTATATCCTTCAACTCTCCATACACCTCTTGTTCACTTACAGTCAGTCAGTCTCTCCTCTCCATCATCAACTGCTCTCAATCTCTCTCTCTCTCTCCATGAAGTCACATTCACAAGATTGAAAGACCTTTATGAACTGCTCATTAAGTATCTCCACCACAACTTCCTCAACACCAGTCTTTATGCCATTTTCTCCAATCAATGTTATCCTTCCATAATATTTCTTTCTTTTGCTGGCTACATATTGAAAGAACTCTTTAGGATTCTTTTTGGCTTCATTAGCTAACTGCTGTTCATACCTCACTTTAGCTACCCTCACCAACTAAGTCACCTGCCTTGCCTGGTCTTTGTAATCCTCTTGGAATTGGTTATTTTCACTTCTCCTATGCTGCCTCCATAATGCCCTTTTTTCTGTATCGCATGCTTAATCTCTTTATTCATCCATTTCACATCTATCTTATTTAACCTTCTCACCCTTGGAATACATTTAGACTTTGCATCTACTAAATAGTTTTTGAAAATCCCCCAAGCTGCATTGATCTCCTTTCCAGTTAACTCCTCATTCCATGCTACACCTACAAGCTGTCTCCTGAGCTCTTCATAATCACCCCCCCCCCCCCTTGTAGTTCCACATATACCCTTTTCTCACAGAGGTCCTCACACTGCTGGCAACCACCCAGGTAATCACCTCATGGTCACTCTCACTAATTGGTGGGTGATTTGACATCTCATTTATAATTACATCCTCTGATGAAATAACCAAATCTAAGATCCTCAATCCTCGCCTGCCCTCTATTACATACTGTCTGAGGTAGATATCCCTCAAAAACTCAAGAAACTCATTTTCATTACTTCCATTTGCTATCTCATCATTCTAGCCTATATTGCCATAATTAAAATTGCCCATAATGATCACTCTTTTCTTATTTGCTTGCTAATTTGATCATACATTTCATTATCACTACCATCCACATTACCTGGTAAGGATGTCGTCCTCATCTAACCATGTCTCACTTATTCCAACAATTTTTGGGTGAACAGACTCAATTAGTGCAACCATTTAATCTGCCTTGTTTCTTACACTTCTAGCATTTGTATACAAACACAACAGTTCATTCCTCGATCTACAGCTAGCTCCACTACTACCACTCATTTGAAGTGATCTCTCCATGCTCAACTGGGGCCATTTCCCTTTCTGCTTATTCATTTTAGAACCCCTCTTCAATTCCAACTGTTTCCTCTTGATCTCAGGTCATCCCATTCCTTTCCTGTCTACACATGCTTTCACATCCTCTTGGAGCATTCACCTTTCTCATGCTGTGTACCCTTGTCCACCCTGAACCTTTATTTCCCTGTTCCTCTTGCACACCCATTCTCTCATTTTCCATGCTCATGCCACTCACTTCCTCATTCATAACCACCTGTTTAATCTCTCCTGTCTTACTCTCTTGCTCTTCCACATCATTTCTCTCTTGATATGATTCATTCTCTGTACTCACTCCTCCAGCAGCAGCAGTCTCTCCAAGTGATTCACACCATAACCACTCAAATGCAGTCCATCTCTCTTATATAGTTCACTTCATCCTTCAAACTCATTCCACATATTAACAAACTGTACTCCTTTCTCTTCACACATTTCAGCTAACATATCATTAATAATCCTTGCTCTCTGCCTCATCTCACCACTATCATACCTAGGCAACATGCTTACTACCCTTACTGTCACACTATTCTCTTTTATCCATCTAAGCAGCCTCTTGATATCCATTCTGACATGCTCTTTGTCCTCTGTCAAGTCATTCATACCTATTAAAACCATAACTTTTTTGCTCGCTTCCTACTCATATCCAATGCCTCAATCACTCTATTCATTTTACTGCCTGGAAAACATATCCTGTGTATCCTCTCATCTCACCTTTAATAATGGAGTCGCCATACACCGCCACTCGCTTATCTTTCATTAACTCTTTCATACCAACATGATTTATTTTAATCGTTTTCACCTGAATTTTCTTAATTTCATTCCACATCCATTTCATCTCTTGCCTCGTCCAACCCAACTCAACTTTTGAATCTCGCGTCACATTCTCTCTATCATTCAGTCTTTCTAATTTTTGAACTCTTGACCACCGCTTCACACTTTCACTCTCATTCATCCTTTTGAGTGTCCGTACTTTCAGTCTGTGCATCCACTTTCGATTTTTCCCACTTTCGAACCTTGCATCACACTATTTCCAGTTTCATTCGTTCTCTCAATTTCGTTGCCTTCTGCCACATTTGCTTCACTTTCGTCCTTTTTACCATCCATTACGGTTTTCAAATCACTCATTTTCTTTATCAATGATTTTTTAACAATTTTTTGCCTTTCTTTCACACCATCCTTCTTTCGAATGATTATTCCTGACTGTATCCATGTGTGTTCACGGGGCCGGTTTGCCTGCTTGCGGGATGAAAAACCCAGATAAACTGGAGGGAAACCCTGTTGTCCAAGACCAGCTAACTTGGCTATGGCTGAGGAATATCCTTTAGCTCCTCACGTCGTCGACGGGAATCGAACCTGGGACACTCCTTCCCCAGGCATATCGTTGCAAAGCTCATATGCCTGGGGAAGGAGTACAAGGGAACTATCAATGCGTTATGTATGTGCTAGCCTAGTGGACAATAAATATATGATACTGTATGAGGATCAACATCTCTTTGGGAAGAGTCGTTCATGCGTTAGTAATTTACTAACTTTTTATAATAGAATAACAGCTGAGTTAGATAAAAAAAATGACTACACGATGATTTTGCTGGATTTTGCAAAAGCATTTGATAGAATATCACATGGAACTCTGTTATGCAAATTAGAACAAATTGGGATGGATATGGCACTGGTTAAGTGGATAAGAGGGTGGCTGCTGGAGAGATATCAAAAAGTGATATATGGAGGAGCAAAATCTAGATGAAAACAAGTGACTAGTGGTGTGCCACAAGGTTCAGTCCTGGGACCATTATTGTTTAATTTATACCTAAATGATATCGGACATAACCTGAAATGAAATATTTAGTTGTTTACTGATGATGTAAAATTAGGTAAAATAATGGTTAATCAAGGTGATGTGGAAAGTTTGCAGAAGAATATAAGTAGGCTGTCAGTATGGATAAAGTTAATGGGCATCAGTTTAATGTCGAGAAATGTAAAATTATGCATTTTGGGATAAATAGATTACAAGCCATGTATGACATTGATGGCACTGTATTCCAGGAAATAGATGAAGCTAGAGATTTAGGAGTGGTGGAAGTAGACAGGGAGTTAAAGTTTAGAGGACATATTGCTAAGGTTGCATAGGTAGCCCATAAGATTACTTGGCTATTGAAGAACACATTAACAAGTAGAGATAAAGATGTTCTATTCCTCATTATAAGGCCTTGATATGCCCACATCTGGATTACTGTGCTCAAGTTTGGTCCCCTGGGTTTCTTGGGGAGGAGGAAGTGGTGGAGAGGATTCAGAGGTGAGCGATCAAGATGATGAGTGGCCTGTGGAATGTTCCTTATGAGGATAGATTGAAGGTGTGTGGATTGCAGAAGTTGGTTGATAGGAGAAAAAGAGGGGATATGATAGAAACATTTAAGTTGCTTAAAGGGTTTTATAGGATAGATGCAGGGGAAATATTTCAGCACTTGGCTGGAGAGACCAGAACAAGGGGTCATCCCTGGAAGTTGAATAAAGGTGTAGTTAGTAGGAGTGTAAACTAGATTTTTTGCTTAGAGAGTTGTGAATGCATGCAATGAGTTGCATGAGTCAGTTGTGAGTGCTTTGTCTGTTAATGGGTTCAAGGAGAGGTATGATAGATTGGGTCTCCCATGATGAGTCTTCATACTCCGTGGAGGTGAATGTATAATAATAATAATAATAATTATTATTATAATTCCATTTATGTCAAACAAGACTTCTACAATATTCTAATCTTTCTCTGGTTTTCTTTTTTTTTTTAACTGTAGGAATTATGGAACTGTTTTTTACTTTACTAAAGCATTCATGGGTCTTTGTGGATTTTTTTTTTCTTTTGTAGTTTCATGTCACTCTGTTCCAGTATTTTGTATTCATGATTATTATCATTGTATGGGTATCTCCATTGAGTCAGAAGACTTACTGCAGGAGGCCCACCCTAACTGTTATTCACACGAAGATTGTCATACCTCTCCTTAAACTCGGTCACTCTCAGGGCACTAACAACTACCTCTAGCAGTCCATTCTGCTCATTCACCACTCTTCAAGTAAAAAATCTAGTTCATATACCCTTACTAACCACACACTCTTATACAGCTTTTATCATACTCAACCATTTTATTGTATATTAGTAGAGGAAAGTGGTGGAATGGTATCAGCCTGAGTGGAGCAACATTGATGGAAATACTTACAGAACAGACAATATACAGCAACAGAATGTTTCTAGGAAATGACTGGGGGGAGAGAGAGAATTAGAGACAGAGTGGACTGAATTATCAATTAAGCAAATTGCTTGATTCTTTAAAATGTTATGATGTGAGAAATTTTTGTTCCAAATGCTATTTGGAACAAAAAAATGCATACCAAGCTTTTCAGAGGCAGTGGACCTTGATAGAGGATATTGAGTATAGAATTAACCCAAGAAGAGAAAATTGATCCTGATTGGCAACAGGAATATTGTCAAATGTGAGGAAGGGTGTGTGTGTGTGGGGGGGGGGAGATGAATGGTCTTTCTTCCTGGAAATGAGATAAGTATGCTTTAGTGACATTAAAATTCATCAATGTTTCCTCATCCAACTTGAGAATAGGGTGAGGAATTCACTTCAGAAATTCACCGAGGACTGTTTAAGGTTTAGGGACCAAATGTAATGAGTGAGAATAAGGTTAGGCCATGGTGTCATTTGTTTGAAGAAGTGTGCAACAATGTTCACGATGAAGAGCACAGTGGCCAGCCGCTGTCTAAAGTATTTACTGAAATAAAGAGTCAAAAGGCTTCATTATGGTGATGCAAAATTATATAAATCAAGTGGATATTAAATCCAGCATTATTTCAAAGCCTTTTGGCTCTTTATTTTAGTAAATACTTTATGCACTGACCGAGAGTTCGCTTACGAAAAGTACACCTCTCCGATACTTCAAGTTCCTTAGTACTGAATAAAAATGTTTGCTCTCTTAAGGTTTCTGTCCAGTCTCTGAGGAGAACCAACCAGTTCGAACACAGCTGTCAGGTCAGTGAAACCTTATAGAAGCCGAACATATGGATGCTTGAGCAAGTGATCATGTCTTCTATAAGGTCCTTGCTAGGGCAACTCGTAAATGCCTGCGAGTGTCTGGAACACTTTTTTTTAGCGAATGGCTTTCCCCTTCACAGAGCACCTCAGAAAAAATTTCATGTGTTCTAAAAAAATGTCACATACATACCTCCTTCAAGTTGCACCAAAAAGCTACCCTTTAACTTCCCACCAAAAGATTCTTTCCATCGTTAGACCACTATGGGATCTTTTAGATCCCTTGCTCCTGCCAACTAACCTACTTTAAAAATAGGAAGAACAGTGAATGTCTGGAAGAACAATGGGAACTATGTCCATAACCTAAACTACAGCTGTTCTGGGATAGCGGACCCTGCATAGAGATCAGCAGATTCACTGGAAAATAATTTTCTTCTAGTATATGAAAGGATATAGATCCGAGAGACCATTCCTAGAATCTGCCTCGGCATTACATCAAATCTTAACAAATTTGTATGTCTCGCTTTATCCTAGTGAGGACTTGGACCAGTTAGGACTGAGGATCCTGCTGTTCACACTATGTCTATATTTGCTTTCTTGTCAGTGTGCCTGTGTGTGTGCACATGCTCAGTTTATTTCTTTATGCCCATGAAGATGCCATGGTGACCAATGCAAAATATTGGCTTAATTTATTAACAAAATAAATTTAATTAGTATTTATTAACTATAGACATGTTTATTTCACTAATCATCAGCATGAAGGAATTGTTATCCAGGTTATGCAACAGCTCTTGAACCTCATTCTTATGCACTGCTATCTCTTCATCCAATGTAGTAGCAGCAGCACTGTGCACCATGTTACATATACCTGGATAAGTGACCACAGATTATCTGAATAAACTCAGATAATGAGTTTATTCAGATAATAACAGTAATAACAAGGATAGGTACCATCTGTATTCAGTAAAATTATTCTGTCACATTTATTTTCTTTCATTCTTTTACTTGCAGCCTAATGGTAAAATTGTTTTGGTTTGCCTTCAGCTTGCACAGCCAATTTTTTTTTTTGTACTCCAATTTAGCTTTCAATACAATACGATATTCATAACTCCTGTCACACTTATTCTTAATAAGTGTGACATTAATATTCCATCCACATTATCTTCTTCTTATGGATCCTTGATTAATAAGATACTGCATTATTTAAGCATCTTTATCATTCAGTAACTGATATCATGGGACCAAAGATAGAATTCTCATGAGTTTATCATATTTTCCAGCTTTTTAGTTCAACATGTAACCTGTCCTAATTGGAACAGTTAGATAGCTGCTATTTCCTAAGTATGTTTGGTATGATCACTCTTACCAGCTGGTGGCAAAACAGTCTTGTTCTTAACTAGGACCCCATCTGACCCTATGATCAAATTTAATCTTTTACCCTGAGTTCCCTTCTTTCACATGTTGCTTAAGAAAGTTGTCTTGCAACAACTCAATAAACTTTCCTTCGTTCTTATCATGAGTTTTTTCTGCTGCCCAATTAATATTTAGATAATTTAAGCCACCAATTATGATTACTTGCTTAGTACTTGTTGCATAGATGTAAGTATAAGAAACTGAACCACCATGTCTGTAGAACATCATATATTTCATCCTGTTGGCCTCCATTTCACACCAGATAGCCTGAAACTCAAGCTGTCTGTGATTGCATGGAACATTATTACTATGATTGCTTTCATGCATTTCTACCCTAACTGGACTCAAATTATCTGATATCATTAGTAATATCCCCCCCCCCAAAAAAAAATTCTGTCTTTCCTAATATACTCTACCCTTTATGATTAGTATGTTATAGCATCCTGACTTTTATAGCCAGGTTTCAACAATGCGAATAATCTTAGGTCACAACATACTCACCAAAGCAACAAACTCAATTCCATTGTTCTTGATGATCTTGGCATTTATACGAGGGCTGTTCAATAAGTAATAAGACTAATTTTACTGTCGTGAAACCACTCATTACAATATTAATTTCTGTGGAATAAAGAAATGTTGCTGTCTGTATTAACAAAAGAGGTTGATAGATGGCGTATATGGGCTGATGTACCAGAGTGTCACGTGACTAAACGCAAGCTTGTTTCGGCATGGCTACGAGCCACGACCAGTCGTCGAAACGGAAGCATCCTTGGAACAGCGTTATGCGATTAAATTTTGTGTGCGTTTGCAAAAATCAGCATCGGACACTTTTAGCATGATACGCGACGCTTTCCACGATGAAGCAATGCTGAGGACAAGTGTTTTTCGCTGGCATAAAATTTTTAAGGAAGGAAGGCAAAATGTGGAAGATCTTGAACATGAGGGAAGACCTTCAACATCCATCACAGAGACAATGATCAACATAGCAGCGATTATCATCAAGGAGGATCGCAGAATTACAGTACGCCAGCTGCATGTTGTCCTGAATATTTCTGTGGGAAGTGTTCACTCAATCATGGCTGAACATTTGGGACTGAAACGTGTTTGCGCCCGATGGATTCCCAAACTCTTGACACCGGAGCAAATGCAGTATCGAGTGGATGTGTGCACAGAATGGAAAGAAAGACTGGAACAAGAAGGTGACAACTTCTTAAAATGCATCATTACAGCAGATGAAGCTTGGTTGTATCGCTATGTCCCTACAATGAAACAACAAAGTAGTGAATCGAAGCATCCATCTTCGCCTACCCCCAAGAAAGCAAAAACTGTAAAATCGGCTGGTAAAGTTATTACCATAATGTTTTTTTGACTACAAAGGCATTGTTTACCAACACGCTGTAGAACCCGGAATACTGTAAACGGCTCATACGATGTGGATGTTTTATGGACAATGGTGCAGCACTTCAAAAGGAAGCGTCCATTGCTGAAGAATGGCTTCTTATTGCATCACGATAATGCAAGGCCACATATTGCTGTTTGTGTAGTAGACGTTTTGCAGACGAACAACATAGATATCCTACCACATCCTCCATACAGTCTTTATCTCGCACCGTGCGATTTCTGGCTGTTTCCTCAGCTCAAGAATCCACTAAGAGGCCGCCATTTCGAAAGCAACAAAGCATGTGTAAAAGCTGCGGAGGCGGTTCGAAAGAACTCTCAAAAAACGGACTTTCAAATGTGTTTAAGAAGTGGACGCAATGTTGGTACAAATGCATTGCATCTCATGGTAGTTACTTTGAAAAAGTCCATGTAAATGATGACGATTAAAGGTAATCTGTTTTCTGTATAAATCTAGTCTTATAACTTATTGAACAGCCTCCGTATATAGACATAAGTTACCACTAAGCTTATTTTTTATACTTATATCTACAGTCTACTTGATCCAGTTGGGCAGCTTTCTTTTTTCTCTCTCCAAATAAACTCAAAATATCCAAACCCAAAGCATACCTTTGCTCCCTTTTGCCAGATACATAACCATGCTCAATGATATTCATATCATTATCATGTTTGCATACTATAGCTGAACTACATGCACACATTCTCACCAATCTTCCCATGGTCTACACTATTTTCCCTTACTCTCTACACTACATTGGGTTTCACCCTAATAAATTATTTTCTGCCATCACACTCACTTAGATATTCAATACATACCTATTTCCTGTACACAGCCCGAATACTGACTTACTATTATAGTCCTCTTTCTTAAATCATTATTGTCATATTTTAGTAATCAACTCAGATTTTTCACTCATTTTTCCTTCTTGTTTTTTCCAACAGTCCTTTCATATCCTCTCTCACACACACCATATTTGTCACTACCTAAATCATTAGTTCCAACAAGCACTATCATCTCATTTACTTTTGTTTTTTGTTTCTCTGTTAGATTTGTCAAATCTTTAATTTCCTATAAGCAAAAATTCCATTTTTGCTTATAGGAAGCTCAAAGTACCAACTCCATTGCTAAGCATAAATTTTTTGATTGAATTGTCATATAATCCTTTTTTTTTTTTTTTTCCTTCTTGTATTCTAATTGATTTGTCTTGTTAATATTATTATTCTTACTAACTTCAGTGCTTTTCTGCCTCTTCTTTTTTCTGATTATTTTTCTTATCCTAAGTTTCTTTAAACATTTCTCGACTTTTTCAAATTCTGTGGTTGATTGTCTAATAATTTAATTTGAATGGAATGTTTCAAATCACAAGTTACCCTTGCTTATATTATTAACATCAATGCTGCAGCACTTCTGCTTCAATGAGACAAAGGTTCTCTTCACTGGCTGCACCTATATTAAGTTATGCTTTTGACACCGCTTTGTTTTGCCTAGTTTTTGGTGCAATTTTTAACTGTTAAATTAACAGTATTTCTACAATTATATTACCCGTTATCATCATCATATTAGTGCTAACAGCCATTTAAGTGCTCACGACCTTCCAACTATCCTTGGATTTCATAACCATAATTCTAGGATAAGGTGATTAGCCGTGTGCCTATAAGTATTCTTTGTATGTAAATTGCTTGCATTTGCCTAGCCAGTTTTGCTTAACTGTGGGATGAAAAACTCAAGTTTCCAGGAGGAAAAGTCCTGCCTCCAGCATATGAGGCCAGCTTACTCACCTTCAGTTGAAAAGACTTGATAAAGGTTCTTCTCATTCTAGTTGGAATTCAAACCTAGGTCTTCCAACCAAAGGTTTTGTCTATACTGACTGAGCTATGGAGGCTCACCACAATTACTGTATTTTTCTGTGTAAAAGACGAACCCAAAATTAATAAATCAATATTTTAAACATAACACAGAACACATTTGATATTTTTTTAAATATCATCGTCATCATCAAATTCCTGCCATGTACCCTCAAGGGGTGTACAGGATATGATAATACTACATGAAAAAAATTACATCATTACTAACTTCCTATCTACAATTTTCCTCCAAATCAGTCTGTTACTTGTCAAGAACTCCGACATTATCAGATCTTATATTTCTATCGTCTAAGGCACTTTGTACCCTATCAATCCACCTATATCTTGGTCTTCCTCTGGGTAGTTTTGATGCCAACCTGGCAGAGAACACTTGTTTTGCTAATCTTTCCTTCCCCCATTCTGTTTAATTGACCATACCACATGAGATTAGCTCTGCTAACACATTCCTGGATGATGACAATGTCAAGTTCTTTCCTAATATCCTCGTTTTTAATATGATATTGCCATTGATGCCATCTGTTCATGCCCATAATCTTTCTCAGGACTCTCATATCTGCGGTCTCTAGTCTTTGGTCAAGTGTTTTACTTCTGACCCAGCTCTCAGATCAATAAGTTAAAACTGGTTTGAACACTGTCTTGTATACAGCTAATTTAGTGTTCCGACTAATTTCTCTCTTATTCCATATGAATTTATTCAATTGACTTCCCACCATACCAGCTTTGCTGATTCTGTTGTCTGTTGCCATATTTAATTTACCATCTTCTTAAAAATCGTGCCTAAGTAGCTGAAATGTTTTACTTGTTCCACAGGTTCTCCATTCAAAACACAGTTGACATTTTCAATGATTCTGTCTATTTTCATTGTCTTTGTCTTTTTATTGCTGACTTTCATACCATATCTATTACAACAGCTATTCAATTTAGTCAGAGAATCTTGCAGACTTGTAGCAGATTTATTTTGAAGTATAACATCGTCCGCATAAAGCAAAGAGCTGACACTAACATCTCCAATTCTGATATCATGTTTAATACCACTTTCCTTCATAATGTGATTCATATAAATAATGAATAACAAAGGGGATAATGTACATCCTTGTCTCACACCAGATTTAACATTAAACCATCTAGCTGTACTTCCTTCATTTCTAACTGCTGACTTACAACTTAAATAAAGACTAAGTATTGCTTGATATAATGCCCCATTGACACCATATAACTGCAGCATATTGAATAGTTTCTCTCTTGGCACCTTGTCATATGCCTTCTCCAAATCGACAAAACTTAAATACAGATCTTTGTTATATTCCCATGCTTTCTCGACTATTTGTCGTAAAGTAAAGATCTGATCCTGACAGCCTCTATTTGGCCTGAATCCAGCTTGTTCTTCACCAAGCTTGCATAGATCTTGCCAGGGACACTCAGTAGGGAAATACCTCTGTAATTCTCACATTCAGTTTTATTTCCCTTTTTGTGTATGGGTACTATGAGAGCTCTACTCCAGTCATCGGGAATTCGTCCCTCTGTCCAGGCTTTCTGAACTATGCAGTGCAGCCACTGTAAGACTCTTATACCACCATACTTCAGCATTTCTGGTTGAATATCATCTACTCCTGCTGCCTTTCCACATTTCAAGCCTTTGATATCTTTTTCTATTTCGAGTATGGATATGTATTCCTGACTGCATGCCTGGTCAGTGCTTTTTTACCACTGTGCTGTCATCACTGCTTGTTTCATTTAGCAGTTTTTCAAAGTAATTACTCCATACTTCAAGGATATCTTTTTCTCCCATTTTCATGTCACCTTTATCGTCTCTAACTCCTTTTACAGCACTCTTTCCTCCATTCCTAAGCTTCTTCAACAACTTCCAGAATATTTTACCACCTTCTTGATATTTATTTTCTATATTCTTGCCAAAGTGTTCCCATGACTTTTGTTTAGCTAGTTTTACACAGTGTTTAGCATTCTTGCATTTGTCTCTGTATTCTCTAAGAGCAAAAGCTGACTTATTTGCCAGGAACTTTTGATATGCTTTCTTCTTTTCCTTCACTGCCTCTTTAACTTCCTGTATCCAGCAGGATACAGGCAGTTAAAGAGGCAGTGAAAGAAAAGAAGAAAGGATAAAAAAATCAGGGAGTTCTGATTTTTTTTATCCTTGCAGACAACCTCCCCACATGCCTCTCTGGCAGAATCAATCAAGGTTTTTCTTCAAGGCTTGCCACTGAATCTCTGAATCTCCAAGGTTTGATTCCTGTTCTTCTCAAACTCTTTCATTTTTTCTTCAATAATCTTTATGTATTTCAGTCTACAGTTCACATCTGAGAGCTGCTCAACTTTTATTCGCTTTAAAACTTTCTTATATGTTATTCTTTTCAATACGAAATTCAATTTTATCCTGCTCAAGACTAAATAGTGATCACTTCCAATTTCAAATCCTCTGTACACTCTGGTGTCCTGCACCAGGGAGAAAACATCACTATCAACAATAACATAGTCAATGAGACTTTTCTTATTCCTAGCCTCTTCTCTCCATGTGAATTTGTGCACATTTTTATGTTGGAAAATGGTGTTGGTAATAACCAGTCCATGTCCTGAGCAGAAATCCAACAAATATTTGCCATTATTATTAGCTTGGCTCTTTTCTCCAAATTTTCCCAAAATATTTTTGTATGTCTCACAATCATTTCCTACTCTGCTATTTAGATCCCCAACAAGGACCAACTTTTCCTTTTTCATTATGTCAGTTGCTTTTTCTAAAGCCTCATTTTGGTCTTTTTTGTTTCAGTCACCCCTATTATGTCTATCTGGTACTTATCTAATTCCTCAGCTAGTTCCATTTCTTTTCCATTCAGGCTTCTTACATTGATAGTACCGATCTTTAACTCTGGTGATGTTGAGTTGGGGTTTGTTTTCAGATTTGTTCCAGTAGCTGACTTTTCGCTGTTTGCCCTGGTTCCCTGGCAAAAACAATGTGGGCCTTGTTTAACCAGGTGATGCCCCAGCCGGCATGAAATTTTGTCATGTTGTACCATCATTTTTTATTTTGGTTTAACCAATAAGAATACAATTTGGTCGGCTAAATCCCAGATTGCCAGCCCATCCTTGTTTGTTCAGTATCCAATTAGATACCCAGCAGGGTGCACCACGAGAAGATGAAGATTGGATATTAGGTCAGAAACTTTGGTCGGTTCTCTGCATTCCTTTAAACTATGTGGAGGTCTCCTCTCAGTTATACAGCTTTGACCCTTAAGCACCTATTGATTATTTAAATTGATTGATGACTTTTAACTTAAAATTTGAAGAATATGACAATTGTTGTTTATTATTAAAAATGTCATATTGAATATGACATTTTTATTGGCTAGTGCTCAAAATATTGTTAATGCATTAATTTACCCTGCCAACGAGTTGCAGACGTATGAATGTTTTCAGAGTTCTAATTGTTTTTTTTTCAGAATCAGTCATTAATGACGTCAATTGACAGAGTTAAAAAAGGCTAGTGATTATCGGAAGCCTGTTTGCGGAGACAAGGCACCAGCAGTTTGACCATGTCAACTGCGGGTCTCTCAACTGGTTACCCTCTTTGTATAAGACGAACCCAATTTTTGGTCTAAAAATTTTAGAAAAAAAAGTACAATCTTATACATGGAAAAATACAGTATATTATTGTATGCATAAATTCAATAAATCTACTAAAATACTACATTAATATGCTAAATATAGAATTATAAATATATAAATATTCATTAGATACCAAATATCTAAAAAAAAAATAATAATCTTTTTGTTATAACATGTATGCAATCAATTTAATTAAATTAAAATTTTAATTAAATGTTAATCAGATTGTAGTGTCATGATATTATTGTTTGTAGAGACATATTATTATACAAAATATCCTTTGCTGGTTGAAAATGTTCATTTATTGATTAGGTTAACAAAACCTTCAATTTTGCACTGCTAGTTACTTGGATTAAGAGCAACTTGGGATTGAATCCTTTTGGGCTGTTTTCATGTTTATCTCGAGGAGTTCGCCTGTCATGGTGTAAAACAGGTAAGCACATAAAATTTATACTTGGTAACAGCTAAGTTTGGTATTATTCATTAATTTAATAAAAATTAAGATGTCTTATATAAATTTTATTTTCCCTAAAGGAAAAAATCTCCATTCCAGTTTTAGAATTCTCATACTCAAATATCTGGTTGAGTAAATTGTTTAACATGATATTATTACTCACCTAAAACCTTATTTTTGCTGGTTGAATTTTATTAACATTTTTTTTTTTAATCTTCAGTCTCCTTGTTTCTGATCTATTATTATTTATCTATATTAATTTCACTATTAAATGTATTGCTACATCCTAACCAGGTAAATTCCAAAACGCATACAGTATATGTAAGAACTTTTTTATTTTTTTCCCTGGTAATTTCCTATAAAAGCTATTACTTTAGTGTTGAGAATTTAAATATTCACATTATCATCTTAATGGTGTTGAACCAAAAAGCAGATTTTTTAACTTCTTCATTTACTATTTGATCATCTGCAGAAAGCACTGTGTTAACAGAAATTCTTTGATTATGCTGTATGCCTGCTTTCTTTTCTTCCATGTTTGAGATGGAAATAACTTCACTTGTTTGACTTCTTGATTTGCTGTTAATTTATCAATGATTTGTTCCTTTACATCCTCTGAACAGTATGATAGAATGTTCAAAGCAACCTCCAACTTAATAATTTGCCCCCCCCCCCTTATAATATAGTCATGTGGTTACATATTCACCAATAAAAATCTTTTCAGTTGTCCATCTGAAGTCCCTTTATCTTTTGATAGAGTATATAATAGTATCTGAAATATTTGGAAATCTTTTAATTCTTTTATTATAAATTTATATGCAGTATTTGAAAGGTTTATTCCTATATAAATTCAACAGCAATTTTATTCCCCCCCTCCCCTTTTACACACAGACATATGCACATAGAAATGACACTGGAGTTTATTGTATAAACACACATCATTACCTTTAGCATATGGATAATCAATCCTTATCCATATGCTGGACTATGATCTCCTCTATATTTCTCTGTCTCTGGCCCAGAAGCTCCATCATGTAGAAATGATGAAGTTTTTTTTTACCGAGCTTCAGCAATTATTCCATCAGTTATATAATAAATTTAGAATCTATTTTTTTGTAATAGACTATCTCCTTATTTAATAAGTTACATATTTATTCTTTCAAGATTTGTTGTTTCCAAGTTTTTTGAGATTTGCATTGCCATCATCTGTTTGGCTGAGAGGTTAGCATAGCCACTTTCCAATCACTATTTAGCATGCATGTTTGAATTCAGCTATGAACATTAATGTTTATGATTGTCTTTAGGTAGGAGATGAATTTCATTATCTGTTGTGACACCACTACCTTGCTTACTGGTGGCCTGAAAGTTTATAGGTTTACCACCTTTCATGAGTGGGAGTCATAAAAGAAATAAAGAAATAAAAATTCATCGACATCTCTCATTTCGGCATATTAGCAATCAAGGAATAATTTGCTACAGTGATTTCCTTCAGTGTATCATTTTTGGCTGAGACTTTCTAGTACTTTGTTATTGGGTTAGCTCTCCATTTGCTGTGATGAAATATGCCTGCAGCTCTGTATTATATAGTTTGTTTAAAATTATCAAGACAGATATTTCATAAATGTATTTTACATAATATATTTATTATAAATTTATAAATTTATTATAAATATATACATAATATGTATATGTCATAAATATATTTTACAAACTTCTTTTTTTTATAAGCTTTTCTGTATTTCTAAATGTAATTTTTAAATAATGGCATATAAGAGAAAACTTCACGCATGTAAGAGAAAACTAAATATAATTTATTACTTCTATACATTTCACTCAATATGTCATGAGCTTCTTTCAGGGAGAAGGCATAAGAACTGGTAATAAAATTTAAAGTCTATATACAAGTCATATAGCATGCATATAATATCACGTGTCTTGGTCATAGCTGTACAGTTGGAGGAAATGCAATTAGAGTTCAGAGTCATGGGAATAGATGCATAATTATTAATTTTAAAAAATTATAAATAACAGTAATCACATCCTAAACTCAGAACTAGGCATACAGTCTGTCCAATTAAGATTAGAATGGTGCATAGGGCTTCACATGATACAAAAAATATTTTTTTTTGTTGAAAGTTTATTTTCCACTTGGTTAGAGTATAATAAATTTAGTTTAATCCTTTATCCAAGTGTGAGCAAACAAAGTTTGCGCCTGAAAGTATCTTCAGGACTGGGTTAAGGTGGTACCACACCAGGGCAACTCGTTGCAAAGGTGGAGCAAGCTACCAACACTCCTATCCTAGTATCTCCCATAATGCAAAACACATCTCCTTGCGGATATGTCTAATGTTATGCATTAAGGGAAGGGCCACTACCCAGACCGGTTTCGACCTTTATTGAGATCTCTTCAGTGGGAGCCAGGCCCAAGTCGAGATATCAGGCAGAAGCATTAGCAGGTCATCTCCACCTATAGGAATTGCCAATTGGTGTGCCACCCTTTTTTTTAATAAATTACTCTGGATTTAGAGAAAGATGTTGAAAGTTTATTTTCCACTTGGTTAGAGTATAATAAATTTAGTTTAATCCTTTATCCAAGTGTGAGCAAACAAAGTTTGCGCCTGAAAGTATCTTCAGGACTGGGTTAAGGTGGTACTACACCAGGGCAACTCGTTGCAAAGGTGGAGCAAGATACCAACACTCCTATCCTAGTATCTCCCATAATGCAAAACACATCTCCTTGCGGATATGTCTAATGTTATGCATTAAGGGAAGGGCCACTACCCAGACCGGTTTCGACCTTTATTGAGGTCTCTTCAGTGGGAGCCAGGCCCAAGTCGAGATATCAGGCAGAAGCATTAGCAGGTCATCTCCACCTATAGGAATTGCCAATTGGTGTGCCACCCTTTTTTTTAATAAATTACTCTGGATTTAGAGAAAGATGTTGAAAGTTTATTTTCCACTTGGTTAGAGTATAATAAATTTAGTTTAATCCTTTATCCAAGTGTGAGCAAACAAAGTTTGCGCCTGAAAGTATCTTCAGGACTGGGTTAAGGTGGTACTACACCAGGGCAACTCGTTGCAAAGGTGGAGCAAGCTACCAACACTCCTATCCTAGTATCTCCCATAATGCAAAACACATCTCCTTGCGGATATGTCTAATGTTATGCATTAAGGGAAGGGCCACTACCCAGACCGGTTTCGACCTTTATTGAGGTCTCTTCAGTGGGAGCCAGGCCCAAGTCGAGATATCAGGCAGAAGCATTAGCAGGTCATCTCCACCTATAGGAATTGCCAATTGGTGTGCCACCCTTTTTTTTAATAAATTACTCTGGATTTAGAGAAAGATGTTGAAAGTTTATTTTCCACTTGGTTAGAGTATAATAAATTTAGTTTAATCCTTTATCCAAGTGTGAGCAAACAAAGTTTGCGCCTGAAAGTATCTTCAGGACTGGGTTAAGGTGGTACTACACCAGGGCAACTCGTTGCAAATTGGGAGATACTAGGATAGGAGTGTTGGTAGCTTGCTCCACCTTAAGGTGGTACTACACCAGGGCAAATCCTTGCATTATGGGAGATACTAGGATAGGAGTGTTGGTAGCTTGCTCCACCTTTGCAACGAGTTGCCCTGGTGTAGTACCACCTTAACCCAGTCCTGAAGATACTTTCAGGCGCAAACTTTGTTTGCTCACACTTGGATAAAGGATTAAACTAAATTTATTATACTCTAACCAAGTGGAAAATAAACTTTCAACATCTTTCTCTAAATCCAGAGTAATTTATTAAAAAAAAGGGTGGCACACCAATTGGCAATTCCTATAGGTGGAGATGACCTGCTAATGCTTCTGCCTGATATCTCGACTTGGGCCTGGCTCCCACTGAAGAGACCTCAATAAAGGTCGAAACCGGTCTGGGTAGTGGCCCTTCCCTTAATGCATAACATTAGACATATCCGCAAGGAGATGTGTTTTGCATTATGGGAGATACTAGGATAGGAGTGTTGGTAGCTTGCTCCACCTTTGCAACGAGTTGCCCTGGTGTAGTACCACCTTAACCCAGTCCTGAAGATACTTTCAGGCGCAAACTTTGTTTGCTCACACTTGGATAAAGGATTAAACTAAATTTATTATACTCTAACCAAGTGGAAAATAAACTTTCAACATCTTTCTCTAAATCCAGAGTAATTTATTAAAAAAAAAAGGGTGGCACACCAATTGGCAATTCCTATAGGTGGAGATGACCTGCTAATGCTTCTGCCTGATATCTCGACTTGGGCCTGGCTCCCACTGAAGAGACCTCAATAAAGGTCGAAACCGGTCTGGGTAGTGGCCCTTCCCTTAATGCATAACATTAGACATATCCGCAAGGAGATGTGTTTTGCATTATGGGAGATACTAGGATAGGAGTGTTGGTAGCTTGCTCCACCTTTGCAACGAGTTGCCCTGGTGTAGTACCACCTTAACCCAGTCCTGAAGATACTTTCAGGCGCAAACTTTGTTTGCTCACACTTGGATAAAGGATTAAACTAAATTTATTATACTCTAACCAAGTGGAAAATAAACTTTCAACATCTTTCTCTAAATCCAGAGTAATTTATTAAAAAAAAAAGGGTGGCACACCAATTGGCAATTCCTATAGGTGGAGATGACCTGCTAATGCTTCTGCCTGATATCTCGACTTGGGCCTGGCTCCCACTGAAGAGACCTCAATAAAGGTCGAAACCGGTCTGGGTAGTGGCCCTTCCCTTAATGCATAACATTAGACATATCCGCAAGGAGATGTGTTTTGCATTATGGGAGATACTAGGATAGGAGTGTTGGTAGCTTGCTCCACCTTTGCAACGAGTTGCCCTGGTGTAGTACCACCTTAACCCAGTCCTGAAGATACTTTCAGGCGCAAACTTTGTTTGCTCACACTTGGATAAAGGATTAAACTAAATTTATTATACTCTAACCAAGTGGAAAATAAACTTTCAACATCTTTCTCTAAATCCAGAGTAATTTATTAAAAAAAAAAGGGTGGCACACCAATTGGCAATTCCTATAGGTGGAGATGACCTGCTAATGCTTCTGCCTGATATCTCGACTTGGGCCTGGCTCCCACTGAAGAGACCTCAATAAAGGTCGAAACCGGTCTGGGTAGTGGCCCTTCCCTTAATGCATAACATTAGACATATCCGCAAGGAGATGTGTTTTGCATTATGGGAGATACTAGGATAGGAGTGTTGGTAGCTTGCTCCACCTTTGCAACGAGTTGCCCTGGTGTAGTACCACCTTAACCCAGTCCTGAAGATACTTTCAGGCGCAAACTTTGTTTGCTCACACTTGGATAAAGGATTAAACTAAATTTATGATACAAAAAATAGACACTCAAATTTGAACCTACTGTAATGTAGCATCTTGGTATGGTTCTGATGAATGCTATGTCTAGTGTGAATTGCATGAGAAACAAGGCCTGAACTTTCAGATTCCAAAAATTGTATATAATCTTGATGTTCTTCAGTTCTAATAGTAGCAGAATGGCCATTATTTGATACAGGGTATTTGATAAACACCAGGCAAATATAGAGGTATCTTTGATGAGTGGTAAGAAAGATGGCAACTTTCAGGTTGGTTTTGAAGGTGCTATACAAATTATATCTGCAAAAGGTCCTTGTTATTTGTTCAGAAGTTCTTTTAATCTGATTGCAATTTGGAAGAGGGTTAATAATTATCAAAGTCTTACTGTATCCATTAAGTAATAGAGTAAGTTTTATTTAATTCTTCTAACAGCAGAAACTCAGAAGAACAAATTGTACATGCTTAGTGTACAATTAATACTTATTTTTTGTGAAGGATGATGATGTGAAGATACAGGAAGTTTTCTGTTTACAGGAAGCTATCCTTTAAAGGCAGATATATCTATGCATTTTATCACTAAAAATGTCTATTAGGAATAAAATGATTCTTGATACATTAAAAACGTCACCTTTATATTGTCACAATTAAAGATCTTGGCCTTTGTAATTATTTTTACAAAGGCCAAGATCTATTACTTTTAATTTTACTTTTAACAAAAAAAAAAAAAAGGTACCAACTCTAGCAGTTGCTCTTTTATTTTTATCAACTCTGCTGTAGATCTTTGCAATTTCATATATATCTCATAAGTTCTAATATATTTTTTTCTATGATGACTGCTATGTCAATATCTTTATTTGTGAGGAACTTTATTAGTTTTCTTTCGCTATTAACCTTGTTATTTTCTGTCACTAAAATTAATAATTAATATAATCACCTATGTCCACTCAAAGGAGTTAACTACTGAAGCTTGAGAATAGCTAAGATAAATTTTTCTTTTCTGTCCTTAAGCAAAATCACAAACTTTGATGAACAGTTTCTTTACCTGTCTAATACCTGTCCTTCCTTTTGGTATGCAACCAGGTCCTCTGAGGATTGTAAGGTGAGGCCACCAGCAAGGATTCAAAACAACCTGTAGCGTTATTATTTATTGCTGGAGCTTAGGTGTATATAATATTGTGGTGCAAAGTCAAATTCACTGTCTTTATAGAACTCTGAAATAAATTCTGAATATTGCTTAAACCAAGACCATCATTGTGATCTAAGGAACAGCCCATTTGGCCATAGTAAAGAATATTGCACAAATAGTAATACTAGTAGCAAGGATTATACGTTGGTCAGACATAACTGGTAATTAGTTTACGGAATTAACAACGCATATAAAGTATATTAATTAAAGGTAACTTTAATGAATAACTTCTATATTTCGGCAACGTCACATTGCCATCTTCAGGAACATAAAGATATGGTATGTGCACGCAGGCACTAACACAAAGCAAATGAGGAAGAAAGCAAGAAACTAATATTGTTCCTAAAGTCCTAATGGTGCCCTCTGGCAGGCTAATTTGGTAGTCTTGGCAGTTGGGCTGAAGTTCTCATAATGTAAGTCTCCCAAATTTGGGGTAGTTTCATGCACCCAAATTTGTTGAGGTTAGGAATGTTTTTTAGAGCTGCTGAAGATTCTTTGAATAATCTTTCGTATTTCAACTTGCTGCGATGAATTATTTTTGTTTTCTTCCAACGAATTTTATGGTGGGTATCTAAGGCATGGTCTGCCAGCCCAGAGCGGCTGTACTGGTGGAACCGGATGTAGTCTTTGTGTTCTGAAATCCTGATATTTGTTGTTCTGCCTGTTTGGCCAAAGTAGGACAATTTGCAGCTGCAAGGGACACCAGGTAGGTCTATGGGAAGTGGTTGGTCTTTGGTAGAGCGGATAAGGGATGCCAACTTTTTATATGGTCTGTAACAGGAATAAGGTCATATTTTTTGAGGATATTGGTTATTTTCTCAGAGATGCCCTGGATGTAGGGGATGGTGATAGACTTGGTGTAATCTTTATTGTGGAGGGGGGGGAGTTGTGGTTTACTGGTTTAAGTATTTTTAAGTATTATAATGATATTTCATCTCTGTTACAGAGATATTGCAGCTATACAAATTGTAATGATACACAAAAAAATAACAGAATTAAGTGAAATGGAATAGGGAAAGTCTACAGTCCTAGGTATGGAGAGTGCCCTCTCTGGATTGGACAGGAAGTCTTGGTTGGAATCAGTAGCTGGAACACCCATCTAACCAACAGATATGTTTACATTAATTTACCTGAAATTTGAGAGAGAATCATTTTAAGACCAATTCCAATCATCAACTGTAAGCTGCTTTGGTTTATTCGACATTAGAAGGTACTAGATTTGAATGTAGACTTGAGTTTTTTTGTCCATTACAATTTGAATTATTTCCAACATGAATTGTTATTACCTGTATATTGTGACAAGTTGTTTGTACTTTAAATATGCTGTTTTGAAATTGAGCAAACTATCAGGTCAGGTACTTAATAAATATATTATTTCATTTTTGATTTTTTCATTGAACATTAAATGAACTATAACAATCAACTAACTGTTCAAGGTAAGTGCAGCATGTCATATTGCGTGTGCCTCAGTACAGAATGAAACTCTTTCAAGTGGCCGGAGTGACAGATTATGCATAACACAAATAACACCTAAGCCTGTCTACATGGAGGTTGGTTATCAGGTCAGGTACTTAATAAATATGTTATTTCATTTTTGGTGTTGTTTATTATCATTGAACATTAAATGAGTAACAACTAATACCTAATCCTGTCTACATGGAGGTTGTATAGGGAGTAAGCTTGCACTTGTCAGTGATTTTTTGGATGTTATAGGAGTTATGTCCATTTTTGCTAGATCAAGATTGCCAGATCAAAAATTAGGAATTTTGCCGGATTTTTGAAGTAGATTACTTATCACTTACCACTTACAGAACTTACTACCACTTTTTATCTTGAAACAAATTTTTTTAATTTTTTATCTGCCAAAAAGGACAGAGTACTTTTTCTTTCTTTGCTCAGCATGGTTCCTTACTAATTTCACCATTCTTATTTTGATCAGCTGGCTATTCCATTGAGAAGATTAGTGAACATTAAAAGTAAACACTAAAACTAAATCCATTATAGGAAATTGCATGTTGTACAGCATCTCATTGATAATGAACATAAGTTACTTTTGGAAAGAACTTAGATCACCTGAATTTGAATTGGAATGACAGTTATGCTATGCCAAAAGTATGGAAAATTCTGATCCTAACCAGCTACAAGTAGTTTGCATTTCTACATGAGTGTTATTTGTGTTATGCATAATCTGTCACTCCTGTCACTTGAAAGGATTTCATTCTGTACTTAGGAACACACAATATGGCATGCTGCGCTTACCTTGAACAATTAGTTGATTGTTATTGTTTCTTTCCTTGTTTGAAACTAGCATGTAATCTTATAACTGAGGATGGATTGAGATATTCTTTCTGAAACATTTGTTCTTGCATTAAAATACATCAGACTGCATGCTACCAGAAGTGGCTGATATATTCAGACTCACAAAGTTCTCTCCAAGCAATGAAAAGTCTAGAGCTACAGAATCATCCAGGACTTTTTGAATCAAACACCTCCTCTCTCAGTTATGAAAGCTATATTTAGTTGTCCATTTCTGTTGGATTCCAAGCCACATTGGGATCAAGGGAAATGAGGCTGCAGATACTGCAGCTAGGTCAGCTTGTTTTTCAAGCATCCACCATCTATCTGTACCACAAACTGATTACAAAACTTTTATCCCTGTGGCAGTCATCTTCAAATAGAGATGAATAATAAGATCTATGAAATGAAGCCTGAAATTAAATTATGACAGTCTAGTCTGCACAGTGTTCGAACTGAGGAAGTGGTTCTTCTTGTTTGCTTTGCATAGGTCATTGTCATCTCACATACTTTTTCCTATTAAGGAGTGATGACATGCCTGTGGATGTGAGTTCTGTAATGTTGTCAGTCATATTTGAATTAACTGTGCTCATTTCATTAATGATCTCAGTCATTATTTTAGTCATATTCACAATCTGTCCTGGTTCTATACATGCAAACAGATTTAATCAGACAACTTGTTTTTAAATTTTTATAAACAATATCTTTTACCAAATATAGATCATTTACATTACTTTTATTTATTGTGCAATGGTATTCGTTGTGTACATCCTTTTAATACCTTGTCTTTATTTGTGATATGAATTTTTGACACCCTTTTTTCATATATCGTTTTACACCAGCTTTTTATCCATTTTTTTTTTTCTGCTTGCTTTTGTACACCTTTATTTTTAGAACTACATTTATATGATATATACATTCCTATCTATTTTTATTTATGTCATTTTTACTATTTTTTTTGACTTGCATACAGTTATGATCGTTTACTGGCATAGTACGAGGGTGGTCTGAAAAGTATTTTTAAACATAATCCCCCTTAAAACTAATTACAAAATATATTTATTCCAGCAATGCTCCAGCACCATTATACTGTCCCTGTAGTGGTTCTCAGTAAGATCTGCAAAATACTCCTCTACAGCTGCAATCACTTCTTGATTCGAAGAAAAATGACCAGAGAGGAAGATTTTTAGTTTTGGGAAAAGATAGAAGTCAGAGGGAGCCAAATCTGGGGAATAGGGTGAATGTTCTAACAATTCATAGTGCAAATCCCTTAATTTTCTCATTGCCAAAACACTTTTTGTGGGTAAGTGCATTGTCCTGATAAAAGATGATTTTTTTTCTTCTGCAAACCGAGTCTTTTCTCACGAATATTTTCGTCTAGTCTGGTTAAAAGATCAGAATAATATTCCCCGGTTATTGTTTTACCCTTTTCAACATAATTAATAAACAAAATGCCTTTGGCATCTTAAAACACCGATGCCATGACCTTTCCTGCTGATAGAACCAACTTTGTCTTCTTTGGCACTGAACAACCAGCTTCTGTCCACTGTTTTGACTTCTGTTTGGATTCTGGTGTATAATGGTGAATCCAAGTCTCATCCATAGTAATAAAATGATGCACAAAATCAGTTTTATTCTTGTTAAAACGCTCCAAGCACCGTTCAGAGATTTTCGTCGGAGTGCGTTTTTGATCTGCTGTGAGCAAGCACGACACCCATCTTGTACAAAGTTTTTTCATTTGCAATTTCTCATGCAAAACATATCCTACATGTTCTTTTGAAATGCATATAGTCTCAGCAATTTCATGCGCTTTGACTCGCCAGTCACCCAATACCATATCGTGCAGTTGATCAATGATTTCTGGTGTTGTTACACTTTTTGGACGTCCTTCACGTGGCTCATCTTCAAGGCTGGTACAGCCACTTTTAGACTCAGCAGCCCATTTCTTAATTGTTGAAAATGAAGGAGAAGAGTGCCCATAAACTTTTATGAACTTCGAATGAATTTCTTTTGGCATTAAACCTCCTTTTACAAAGAATTTTATAATCGCACGATACTCAGTTTTATCCATTTCATGGGATACGACAACATTTTTGTTTAAGGCAGCTGTATAAAATAAACTACTTGGTAGAATGACTTGCAATTTCACATGGATGCTTATAAAAAATGTATCGACTTAGGGAAAAAAAGTCACTTGCCGATAGTGTTGCGATCTATAGTCGAAGTCAAGAACTTTTCAGACCACTCTATGTGCCATAAAACATTGAACAAACCAAACGACAATCTCATGGTTTTATCGGTAGTTTACAATTTGCAATTGGATTTCTTCTCTCTCTCTCTCTCTCTCTCTCTCTGGATGATCATTATGTGTCATATTTAATGGCTTCCATTCTTCAGATTTCTTACAAATGCTAAAGTACTACTCCATGCTGTGGTGCACTTTCACTTATTTCTTTTCTCCTATTCATAAAATGATTTTTTTCTTGCTAACCTTCAATCTTATTTGTAGTTTTGTTGATGACAGTACACTGCATTCCTCTTTTCCATTTGACAGCTTTGCAGTGTTCATATATCCCAAGCTTTTGGATATATGAGCTGGATCTCCAATAATCATTGCCTTATATGCTGATCTCCTTAAATGTTCATGCTTGGCAGTGTGCCACTCATATTATGCTGACTGTGGGGACTCACTTTACTATGTTTGGCTTTTCCATGTCGGGCAGGTGTATTTTCAGAAGGTTTATATTGATTGAATTTTTTTTAAATTAGCATACATAACTGTTAATTTTAAGGAAAGACAAAGTATACTATTATATTAATTAAATAACTTTAATTAATACTTCCTATATTTTGGTAATGTTACATTACCATCTTCAGGGAACATAAAAATTAATGAAATGTGCACGCAGGCACTAACACTGAACAAATATGGCTGAAGAATACAACTGAAGTCAGTCCTAGAGTCCTAAAGGGTGCCACCTAGTGTGCCAAATTGGGAATTAATCTTGGCTGTTGGGCTGATGTTCTAAGAATGCAAGCCTCCCATATTTGGGGCGGACTCATGCATCCAAATTTATTTAGGTTTGGGGAGTTTCTTAAAGCTGAGGCTGATTCTAAGAATAATCTCTTATATTTAAACTTGCTGCGGTGTAGTAATTATTATTATTATTTCGGGCAACTCCAAGGAGTCGACAGACTCATCGAGGGAGGCCCTAACATCATGTCAAGAACAACTATTTGACATTCACACAGTATCTATCATACCTCGCCTTGAACTCATTCACAGTCATAGCACCCACCAGATTCTGGCAGTTTATTCCACTCATTCACCACTCTCCAAGTAAAAAACCTAGCTCTAACACCCCTGCTAACCACATTCTTGCCCAGCTTCCATGTATCGCCCCTAGTCCTCCCACCACCAGTCCTATTCTCAAAAATATCTTCTGGATTAATCCTATAGAAACCCTTTAGTAAAATGAATGTTTCAATCATATCACTCCTTTTCCGCCTATCAACCAATTTTTGGAACCCACAAATCTTCAACCTGTTCTCATAAGGTTCATTCCACAGACCTGATATCATCTTGGTCACTCATCTCTGGATCCTCTCCACCTCCTCCGCATCAAGAAGGAACCCTGGCACCTATATCTGGGCACAGTAGTCTAGATGAGGTCTTATCAAGGCTCGATATAGTGGAACAATAACTTGTTTGTCTCTGCTTGTTAAAGTATTTTTCAGCAACCAAGTGATTTGATGAGCTGATTTAGCCACTTTTCCAATGTGCCCCCTAAACTTCAACTCCCTATCCACCAACACTCCCAAATCCCTGGCCTCATCAATCTCCTGGAGTATGGTTCCACCAATGTGATATACTGCTGCTAATCTTTTTACTCCAAAATGCATAACCTTACACTTTGCCACATTAAATTGACATCCATTTTCCCTAGCCCAGTCCTACAAACTATCCAAATCATCCTGTAAGATTTTGACATCCTGTGCACTCACAATTGCTCTACCCAACTTTGCATCATCAGCAAACAAGTGAACACTTCCTCTCAGATCCTTTCCTATATCGTTAATGAACAAATTGAAAAGTAGTGGTCCAAGAACAGAACCCTGCGGCACACCACTAGTCACAAGCCATATTTTGGACTCCACTCCTGAATAAACCACTCTCTGGTATCTCTCCATCAACCACCCTCCTGTCCATCTCACCAACCCTATATCCATCCCCCATCTGCTCCAGTTTACTGATTAGAGTTCCATGTGGTATCCTGTTAAAGGCCTTGGCAAGGTCCAGTGATTACCCTTATCCAGTTCAGCCATAACTGTGTTATAAAATGGGAGCAAGTTACTGAGGCAAGATCTACTCTTCACAAAACCATGTTGTCCCCCATACAGTATCCCATTTTCATCTATCCACTCCTGTATTCTTCTCTTGACTAATTTCTCCAAGACCTTGGCAACGATTCCTGATATGCTAATCGGTCGGTAATTTACAACAGCTGTCTTGGAACCTCCTTTATGCAGTGGAACTATTTTCCCC
Organism: Typopeltis vanoorti; assembly: GCF_054136105.1. Classification (NCBI taxonomy): domain Eukaryota; kingdom Metazoa; phylum Arthropoda; class Arachnida; order Uropygi; family Thelyphonidae; genus Typopeltis; species Typopeltis vanoorti. The sequence goes on along the minus strand of NC_143564.1, from coordinate 29,384,545 downwards.
TCTTTCCACCCCCCTCGTGACTAACCCAGACCCGAGACTCAAATTAAACAAAATGGTCAAGGATACTGACAATTCTTTAGCCACTTCACGTACAACACGAGCTGGTATACCGTCCAATCCCACAGATGTATTGACATTGAGGTTTTGCAATAGACTACTCACCTCCACTTCATTCACTACAATTCCCGTATAATCTATTGGTTCATTCATTTCTGCAATGACATCACCTGGAAGATATATTCTTGCAAAGTGCTCGCTCAATAATTCAACTATATCAACTGATTCGGTTACCTCCCTACCATCGGCATTCTTTAAAATCATTTTGCCATATACATTTTCTTTTACTTGCAACATATCGAAAAAACTGTTTAGGATTCTCTTTAGCCTGCATGGCCAATGTTCTTTCGTAATCCTTTTTTGCTTTTCTTACCACGCTCGTTACCCTTCTAGCCTGCACTTTATACCGTTCATGTGCCTATCGGTCACCTTTCTCTTTAAATTCCCTCCATAGTTGTTTCTTCTTTTGCAGCTCAAGCTTAATGGTGTTATTCATCCATTGAACCCCTGCTTGATTTATTATTCGGACTCTAGGTATACAGTCAGCCATTGCTTCTTGCAAACACTTCTTAACCTCCTCCCATGCACTATCAACTTCTAGCCCTTGCAGTTGTACATGCCATGTCACTGAACCAATCAATCTCCTAAGCTTGTCATACTTAACAGCCCGATAATTCCACATGTACCCAGTCTTAATTGTAAATTCCACACCTTTAGCCACCTCCCAAATCAAGACCCTATGATCACTCTCACCAATTGGTGGCAACGTGATCATATTCATTACAGCCAAATTCTTAAATGCAATTACCAGGTCAAGCACTCTCCCCCCCCCCCCGTTATTTTCCATTACATGTTGTTGCAGATAGTTATCCCTTAATAACCACATAAAATAATCCAATTCCTTCCTCCCATTTGTCCTCTCCTCCTTCCAATCAGTGTTGTTACCATAGTTGAAATCTCCCATAATAATTACCCTCCTTCCACTCATTTCTTCTATTTGCTTACGCATACTATCTCCTCCATCTATTTCATCACCTGGTCTATAGCAGCACTCAACTGATTTAGTTCTGCTAGTTTCAATCTCACACCAAATAGCCTCAAATGTGCTCTTTTCTCTATCCTGCAGTTCCACTTCTATCCTTCTTGGCTGTAGCTCATCAGCTATCATCAGTAACACTCCCCCCCCCCCCCCATGTCACTCCTGAACACACCATACCCCTAAGAAGGCTTTCTTTCAACATATTTTATAGCAGGTGTCCAAAGCATGGTCAGCAAGTCCTGAGTGGCTGTAATGGTGGAAACGGATATCAGATATCCTGATATTAGCTGTCCTGCCTGTTTGGCTGTAGTAAGACAGTTTGCAACTGCAAGGGACCTGGTAAACTCCAGGTAGGTCTAGAGGAAGTGGCTGGTCCTTGGGAGAGCAGATAAGAGATGTCAATTTTTTAAGAAACTCCCCAAACCTTAATAAATTTGGATGCATGAGACTACCCCAAATATGGGAGGCTTGCATTCTTAGAACATCAGCCCAACAGCCAAGATTAATATCCAATTTGGCCCACTAGGTGGTACCTCAGCCATATTTGTTTAGTGTTAGTGCCTGTGTGCACATTTCATTAATTTTTATGTTCCCTGAAGATGGTAATGTAACATTACCGAAATATAGGAAGTATTAATTAAAGTTATTTAATTAATATAATAGTATACATTGTCTTTCCTTAAAATTAACAGTTATGTATCACCAACATATAAGTATCTACAAGAAGAAAAATTAGCATACATATTAAACTCTACATTTTGTACAATTAAGAAAGCTCATGTATTAGCATATGTTAGCTTTCTTAATTGTAGAAAATCTGAAATGCAATTCGAACTGTATATATATTTACAAAGCTTTATATGTGTATATTATTTGCTTTAGAAAATTTGCTATATATAAATAATTCGCTTTTTGAACTCGGTGCATTACAAACAGGTGTTACTATATATTTTCTGCATCTGAAAAATTTAAAGAGGTTGTCAGGACAAATGTATTTAGATAGATACTGTATTTGGTGCTACAATAAAACTGTTTTGCTTGTATGTATGCAAGTATTGGATCACAGCTCCATGAACACACAACTCGGAAAACTAAACTCACTACTAGATGAAGCTGTACACTTAGATGGAGATACCCTAAAAAAACTTAATTTGCTAGAACCCCTTGGTTCTATGGTCTGCCTAAGATACTTAAGGAAAGCATTCCTCTTCATCCAGTTGTTGACTGTATAGATTTTTCTACTTATTGCATAGTGAAATTTTTAGCACATTTATTGAAAGCTCAAATTGGTAATTCCTGCTGCTCCTTAAAATTCATCTGATTTTCTAGTTATTGTGAAAAATGTTTCCCTACAGTCTATTGATCTAATGGTTAGCTCCGATATAGAATCTGTTTACTATGTACCTCTAGTGGGTGCACTACATCCACTTTCAGAAGCATTTCTACAAGATATAGTGAAATCATTCAACTTTGTTGTTCACTCCAGATATTTTATTTGCCAAAATAAGTTTTACAGTCAAGTTGTGAAGGAACTGCCATGGGAAGTCCACTCTCTTCTGCTCTCAAACTTTTATGTAGAATATTTAGAAGACATTCTGTTCTCATCCATGCACCATAAGCTTCATTTTGGGCTTGTGATATAGACGTTTTTGCAATCTGCCATAATGAAGAAGCATTATCTACTTTTTTTTATCTAATATAAACAATCTACATCTATAATTTAAATTTATTATGAAAGTAGAAAAAGATGACAAATTATCCTTCTTAGATATTCTACTCCTCCACTCACCATCAGACGAATTAATTACACCATCAGATGAATTAATTACTTCCATTTATTGAAAGCCTAGTTTCGCTGGATGCTACATTCAACAACAATCTGCTCACCATTCACTCAGAGAAGAATGGAATTATATGTTCCATATGTTCTACCCCTCAACAATTACAGCAAGAACTCTTAAATATCAAACACCATATGAAAACTCAATGGCCTCTAAGAATGGACTGTACATCTTTTTGATTTCTATAATCCTAGTTCAGATAACAAGGAAACTGTACATAGTCCAAATCCCATATATTTCTGGCATCTCAGAACCAATTTCCAGGATTCTTAAGCAATACAATTTTAGTGACTAGTTTTCTTCCTATCAAAAATAATTATCATGGTTTCCATTTACCAAAGATAAATGCTCTCCTGTGGCTCTTCTTGGTGTCTGCCAAGTTCCTTGTGACTGACATTGTTCTTATTTCAGGCAAACTGGATTCTCACTGGAAAAGAGAGTACAAGAACCACCAGTCTTACATTAGCAACAAGAAATCTGAAAAAAATCTGGCTTGGCACAGTATGGAATAGATATGGACCACAATATCCTATGGTCTGAAACATGCTTACTTCATCTGTGTCACTATGAATTTGGACATTTGTTTAAAGAAGGTGCTGATGCCTTGCTTGACCATCCAAGCTTAAATCAGAATGATTTAAGTTTGGGTTGTCACTCTCACTATCTAAGGTACAGGAGAGTCTTATTCTAATCATACATCATTAAAGTTTTTAAAATTTATTTTAATAATGAACAACTAATAATATGGCATTTCTTTAGTTATACTTTTGCATTGTTTTGTATATAAATATCATGCAGCTCTGTTTCAAATCAGTCCATTTTTTTGTGTACTGTTTTGTAAATAACTATTGTTGCACTGACGATGGATGGCCTGATGATCATCTTAGCCTTTGATTATGTAATATTCAGGCTGAAATATATGGCTTTAAAAATAAATATTGTTTACTTATCGTCTTGTGTTTCACTTGAATTAAAGAAACCTCATGGCAGAAGTATCTCTTATGGAACTGTAAGATAGAAGAGTCACTGACAAAAAAAAAAAAAAAAAGTGATGAAAGTGGAATTCATTAACAGGTGTATAATCCTGATGATAATTGGAAATTGTTTATGTATATATTACTATGGAAAAAGTATATACTGATCATTAGTGAATAAAATAATATTCTTAGAAAACAAAGCAAAACAAGCATAACAAATTGTACAAGATGATTTGCTTTTCCATCAACCCACTATATTCCTGCCATGACTAGATGAATCACTTGATCATCAGCATTATTAGTTCATTGGATAATAATCCCCTCCCTATATTTACTGTGCTTTCAATGTATATGGCCTGGTTGGCTGAGTGGTTAGCATATCCTCTCTCCAACTAGGTCATTGGTTCAAATCCTGCATGGGCATGCATGTTTGTGATTGTCTTTAGGGAGGTGATGAATTTCATTGCCCCATTTATTGGTGGCCTGAAATGACTTGAAAAAGTTCCTAGTCTCTAGAGCAGGGTTTCTGGACTATGTAAAAAATAAATAAAAAGATACAAAAACTTTAAAATTAATAAAATAGAAAAAAAATCCTAACCCACTCATGGTTCTAATGTACTGTAGGCCTATAACCTTATGTGAATGAGAATCACATAAAAAAGTACAATTGCTGTTTATTATTTGATTAGTTATTTATTTGCAAACAAATCTCTCTCTCTCCTTATAAGTTTATTTAATTGCGCTTATCATAAACATAAAGATGCATGTCTAGATTTTATAGAATTGTAAAATCTTTCATGATATGCGACTTTGTAACTTATCATTATTAATTTAATTCTATATTAATAGAATAAGTAATAAGTTTTAATAAGTAAATATTTGATCCTAAGTATCTTAGGACATCGTCAGTACAGTTAATTCAAACAATACTAGGAATAATATAACATTGTAATCATGCGCTAGAGCGCATGATTACAATGGAATCCCAATAGGCATGCAGTAGCATGTTATAGAATTAAATTAAAACATAACTGAGGGGAAAAAATTACATTAAAATAAGATAACATATATAAAAAAAAATTATTTTGCACAACTTTGTAAGACAATTTCCCATACTTTAGGATTAGCAAGAACATCATTATGGTTTAGATTTGGTCTGTGAAGTAGGGTTTCTGCACTTTCTTTATATAAATGTTCACGTTTATATAAAGATATATGTAAAAGTTTGGTGTTTTCTCAATGGATCCTATGGTTTGGGTTTTCAACTCTGTGTTGAGCGAGGCCAGATTTCTGTGGTTTGATAAGACAGATATGGTCTTGATGTTCCGAAATGCGTTTATGAACAGATCTACCTGTCTGTCTATAGTAAGACAATTTACAGGATCATGGAACCTCGTTCACGCCAGGCAGCATCAGGGGTGAGAGTTTGTCCTTAGGAGAAGGTAACAAGTTATAGATCTGGTTGATGGGTTTGTAGGTAGTAGCAAGTTTGTATTTCTTCATAATTTTTGAAAGGTTTTCAGAGATGCCTTTGACATAAGGTATAGGAATTCCTATGGGCTTGTTCTTGTCTGGGTTGATGTGTGGGGAAGTGACTGATGATTTTTTGAGTTGTTTTAAGATTGTATCCATTTAGTATGGCTGTATTTTTGATTATTTCCAATTCTTGGTTTAGAGATTCTTCAGAGGAGCAGAATCTGTGTGTTCTGGTTACTAATGATTTAATGATGCCAAATTTTTGAGTTAGTTGATGAGCAGAAGAATTATGAATGTAGCAACCTGAAAATGTCGGCTTGTAATCGAAGTGGAGATGGAACCATCTTCTTTTCTTTGTATGTGTAAATCCAGAAAGGAGATACCCAGTGGAGATTCTTTTTCTAGCAAAAATTTGCTGCGAGGATGAAGAAAGTTTATTTTATCTAGAAACAGGTGTAATTCTTGTTCGAAATGATCCCAGACAGCAAAGACATCATCGACATATCGTAGCCAAATTTTTGATTTGGGTTTAACCCTTTAACTGCTATGGTTGAGTTAACTCGAGCGGAGAAAAAAATGGCACCCTCAAGTGGACACCTCTTGCAGATTATGCAAATTTTATAAAAACACTATTATTGCCATTTTTGTGAGTGAACAAGTGTATAACAAGAATGTATGATGCTGTCTGGACTTCTTACTTTTAAGAATTTTAATTGATTTTATTTATAAATTTTTTGCAAAATTAATTCAGCACATGGGACAATGTCAGTAGAATATAAAATCAGCAGTTAAAGGGTTAAACGTGAAAATTTTTTCTTCAAGGTATTCTAGAAACAGGTTTGCTAAGTTTGGCGATAAGGAAGACCTCTGTTGCTGTTCCTTCCTCTTGCTTATAAATTTTTTCTTTCCAAATGAAGTAACCAGACATAATAACAAATTTGAATAATTCAGCAATATCAGACAGAAATGTTTGAGTTAACAAGTCTACCGTTTCCTTATGGGGAATATTACTGAAGAGGGAGACAATGTCGAAGCTAATTAGAATGTCAGTTTTCAACAGTTGAATGTCTTTTATTTTTGTGTGAAACTCTCTAGAATTTTTAATTGATCAGGCTGAGTGGCCTATGTGAGGTGGAGAAGGTTAGATAAAAATCTTGATAACTGTAAGTCGGGCTGCTAATAGAATCCATGACGGATATGAGTGGAACGTTATTCTTGTGAAGCTTAGGTAAGCCGTATATTCTAGGAGGTCCAGCATGGTATGTCCTAAGTTTTTTTAGTGTCTCTTCATCTAAGGAAGGGGTTTCATCAAGTAATGAAAGATTTTGTCTGTGAAGTAGGGCTTCTGCACTTTCTTTATATAAATGTTCATGTTTATATAAAGATATATGTAAAAGTTTGGTGTTTTCTCAATGGATCCTATGGTTTGGGTTTTCAACTCTGTGTTGAGCGAGGCCAGATTTCTGGTTTTGATAAGACGGATATGGTCTTGATGTTCTGAAATGCGTTTATTAACAGATCTACCTGTCTGTCCATAGTAAGACAATTTAAAGGAGCATGGAACCTTGTACATGCCAGGTAGCATCAGAGATGAGAGTTTGTCTTTAGGAGAAGGTAACAAGTTATAGATCTGGTTGATGGGTTTGTAGGTAGTAGCAAGTTTGTATTTCTTCATAATTTTTGAAAGATGTTTGGAGATGCCTTTGACATAAGGTATAGGAATCCTATGGGCTTGTTCTTGTCTAGGTTGATGTGTGGGGAAGTGACTGATGATTTTTTGAGTTGTTTTAAGATTGTATCCATTTAGTATGGCTGTAATCAAAAATACAGCACACAGATTCTGCTCCTCTGAAGAATCTTTAAACCAAGAATTGGAAATAATCAAAAATACAGCCATACTAAATGGCTATAATCTTAAAACAACTCAAAAAATCATCCGTCACCTCCCCACACATCAACCTAGACAAGAACAAGCCCATAGGATTCCCATACCTTATGTCAAAGGCATCTCCAAACATCTTTCAAAAATTATGAAGAAATACAAACTTGCTATTACCTACAAACCCATCAACCAGATCTATAACTTGTTACCTTCTTCTAAAGAAAAACTCTCACATCTGATATATATGGATGATGTGTTCTCTATTTGGTCTCATGTCCCAGCCACATTAGATTCCTTCCTCAGTCACCTCAATAGTCTACATCCAAGAATCCAGTTTACGATGGAAAAGGAAAATAACAATAGTTTACCCTTCCTATACACCTTAGTAACATGCCTTCCTAATGGTAACCTTTCTTTCTCTGTATATGGAAAACCTACGCATACATTTAAAAAAAAATTTTTTTTAAATAATGAACCTGTGGTGCCATTATAATTAAAAGAAACACACGTATTAACCACAGTGAAAATTATTTAATTGTAAATATTTCATCCTAAGTATCTTAGGACATCATCAGTATAGTAGTTTAAAACAATAATAGGAATAACATACAGTTAGGGTGCATGATTACAATAGAATCTCATTAAACGTGCGTAACGTGTTACAAAAGTTAAAAAAATAAATAAATAAAATTATGATAATTATTATTATTTAACACAATTTTGTATGACAATTTCCCATACTTTAGGAATAGTAAGAAAGTCGTTGCAGTTTAAGTTTGGTCTGTGTAGTAGGACTTCAGAACTTTCTTTGTATAAACGTTCATGTTTATATAAAGATCTGTGTAAAAGTTTAGACTTTTCCCAACGGATCCTATGGTTTGGATTTTCAATTCCGTGTTGAGAGAGGCCAGATTTCTGTGGTTTAAAAAGACGAATGTGTTCTTGATGTTCCGAGATGCATTTCTGAACAGACCTACCTGTCTGTCCAAAGTAAGACAATTTGCATGAGCATGGAATCTCATAAATGCCACACAACATCAAAGGTGAGAGTTTGTCCTTAGGAGAAGGTAACAAGTTGTAAATTTGGTTGATAGGTTTGTAAGTGGTGGCAAAATTGTATTTCTTCATAATTTTAGAAAGACGTTCGGAGATGCCTTTGACATGAAGTATGGGAATCCTATGAACCTCTTCCTGTGTGGTTTTGATGTGTGGAGAAGTGACTGATTTTTTTTAGTTGTTTTAGGATTATATCCATTTAGGATGGCTGTATTTGACCAAATATGACCGAAAAATGAATTTACTTCTTCGAGATCGCAATACTTATGCCAAATTGGATTATGATCCAACAAAATGTCAACTCAGAAAATTAAATAAGCTACTTAATGAAACTTCCTCCTTAGATGAAGAAACAATCAAAAAACTTAAGATCTCCTAGAATTTATGGCTTACCTAAGCTACACAAAACTAATGTTCCACTTAGACCCTTCACATAGGCCATTCTGTCTCTTCAATCAAAAATTCTATCGAGTTTCACACAAAAATTAAAGACATTCAACTATCAAAAACTGACTTATTAATCAGCTTTGACATTGTCTCCCTCTTCACAAACATTCCCCATAAAGAAACAATAGAATTACTAACTCAGAAATTTCTGTCTGATATAGTTGAATTGTTCAAGCTTGTTATTGCATCAGGTTACTTCACCTGGAAAGGTCAAATTTACAAGCAAGAAGAAGGAACAGCAATGGGATCTCCTTTATCACCAAACCTAGCAAATTTGTTTCTAGAACACCTTGAGGAAAATATATTCGCTTTTGAACCCAAACCAAAAATTTGGTTAAGATATGTCAGCGACGTATTTGCAATCTGGTATCATCCCGAACATGAATTACAACTGTTTCTAGATAAAATTAACTTTCTTCATCATCGCATCAACTTTACATTAGAAAAAGAATCTCCAGAGGGTATCTCCTTTTTGGATTTACACATCCAAAGGAAAGAAGATGGTTCCATCGACGCATCTGTCTTTCGCTAGCCTACATTCTCAGGTCGCTACATTCACAATTCTTCCACTCATCATCCATCTCAGAAATCTGGCATTATTCAATCACTAGTTTCCAGAGCACACAAATTCTGCTCCTCTGAATCTTTAAACCAAGAATTAGAAGTGATCAAAAATACAGCCATCCTAAATGAATATAATCCTAAAACAACTCAAAAAATTATCATTTACTTTTCCACACATCAAACCAGACAGGAAGAAGTCCATAGGATTCCCATACCTTATTTCAACGGCACTCCGAACATCTTTCTAAAATTATGAAGAAATACAATTTTGTCACTACTTATTTATAACTTGTTACCTTCTCTTAAGGACAAACTCTCACTTTTGATGTTGCCTGGCGTTTATGAGATTCCGTGCTCATGCAAATTGTCTTTGGACAGACAGGTAGGTTTGCTCAGAAACGCATCTCGAAACATCAAGACCACATTTGTCTTTTTAAACCACAAAAATCTGGCCTCCCTCAACACGGAATTGCATATCCAAACCATTGGATCCATTGGGAAAAGTCTAAACTTTTACATAGATCTTTATATAAACATGAATGTTTATACAAAGAAAGTTCTGAAGCCCTACTACACAGACCAAACTTAAACTGCACCGACGTTCTTACTATTCCTAAAGTATGGGAAATTGTCATACAAAATTGTGTTAAATAATAATAATTTTTATTATTTTATTTATTTATTATTATTTTTTAGCTTCTGTAACACGTTACGCACGTTTAATGAGATTGTAATCATGTGCCCTAACTGTATGCTATTCCTATTATTGTTTTAAACTACTGTATTAATGATGTCCTAAGATACTTAGGATAAAATATTTACAATTATATAATTTTCACTGTGGTTGATATGTGTGTTTCTTTTAACTACTCATACAGGCAGATACATTCACAAATTCATCCACCATCTCCCCTCCTAGCAATATGGCATTATTAAAACTCTGACCGATAGGACCCAAAATCTTTGTTCCAGTAAAACTGCCCTTTCTGAATCGAACTCAAATACATACACAATGCCTTCCTTTCCAATGGCTATAATGACTACAGAATTAAAAAAATAATCAAGTCCTTCCCCATTCCCCGACCATCTCTTCAGAAGGACTTCAGAAATGCCATCACCATTCCTTACATCCGTGGTACTTCAGAAAAATAGCCAGATCATTAAAAAAGTACAACCTCCATACAGCTTTTAAGCCCCACCGTAAACTTGCTACCCTTATCTGCTCCACTAAAGACCAGCTCCCTCCTCTTTCAATGCCTGGTGTATATAGAGTACCTTGTTCCTGTAAACTTGCCTACTTCGAACAAACAGGCAGGTCAGCATCCATCCGGTTAGAAGAACACGGTTCTTACATCTGCAAACACGATTATGGTCAATCTGGCCTTGCAGACCTGGTTTGGATACTTCCCACAGGAACTCCTGGGAAAAAACTACTATGCTCCACCATAGTAAATTCAAAAAAAGAAAGACTATTCTTGGAATCTGCACTCGGAATCAACCTAATTTAAACGAATATGTGCATTAAACTTCCCAAAATTTGGGAAAGTTTAATTATCAGAGATCCCTCTTTACATCCTAGGCCACCTGCAAATGCCCATAGAGGGTGCACCACCTAGATAGGACTTTAGTTTCACTCTATATTGTATTTGTATGTGTGTTGTTACAAAACGTTTTTGTAAACCCCGAAGATGTCTCTGTGACGGAGACAAAATATTGGAAGTATTAAAATTAGTTTTAATCCTTTCTCAGTGCTGTTAATATTCCATTAAACCTCTAACATGAATTCTTCTGACAACCTAGTACTGTGGATGTAAATGCCATTTCCACAGGATTACGCAGATCTATTTTTTATTGCTGTATATATTTTAATTTTCTTTATAAATGTTTGCATGTAAAAAACTAATTATTTGGCATAAACTCCGTAGTTGTCATTTGGTATGCACTAGAACTGTATGTTGTTAAATCTTGCTTGAAGATATTTCATTAAGAACTATCTCATTCAGGATTTAACAAGTTTAAAACACAAAAGGAATATGCTTGTATCTAGGTAAAAATTTGAATAACTTAAAATTCTGTAAAGTAACATATTTTGAAAATTTTGATAAGTATATACATATGAAATTACTACCTAACTTTATATATTAGCAGTGGAAGAAAGTTTTGTAAATTATGTGTGACCAAGTAGTAATACAAGTTCAAAGTTCACGAGCCATACACTGGGATTAGTGAAATAGCCTCAAGCAGTCACGTACGCACGGAGCATGTAGCGCACGTGGGATTCTCGGAAGACACTATGGGAGAAGACAAGAACTGCGCGCAGAAGAATTCAGTACCATGTGGAGATACGTGACAGAAAGGGTGCCATTATGGGGTGAATATAAAATACCTGGAATCCCCTAGCAATGCTCTCTTGCTCTTGTTCTCTTGTTGCTCTTGGGTTTGACATAGGCTCCCATCATTCAAGGGTCGCTACCTGAGCTATTCACAATGACGAGCAGATGAAAGGTTCAACGTAGCAGTGTACAGATGGAGAAAATAGCGGCCAGGTAGCGAGCTAAATGAGTGCAGTTTCGTCAGCGTGCCGAGAAAGTCTGTGTAAGCTGATCGATGTGCAGTACCATGTGGACCAACCTAGGCTGAACTGTTCCCATCTACACCAGAGAGGAAAGATTGTTATACCGAGATCCAAGCCAGGCCCAGGAGAATCGACAGTCCTGACAAAGAGTTAATATACTGAAGACAAGAAATTAAAGGTTGAGAGAAAAGCCTGATGAAATCACGGATCTGGTAAAGTACAAACCTTTAGTTATTTTTGTATGGAAAGAAGAGTCATTGTGTGTTAGAGAACAAGGACACTCTTTAATAGACCTCTAGTTATTTTAAAGGCAGGACTGCAATATATAATCAAAAAGATGGATCTTTCACATCTAGTAATGTGTTTCAGTATATATTGTGAATGTTAATTAAGTTTGTGTTATAGCATAAGCACAGATAATTAAACTAATGCCTGAAGGAAATTGTAGATAAAGGAATTGAAAGGGCAAACTACTAAACTACTAAAGTTTGATAATATTGTTTCTTGATAAGGTCTTATTGTAAAGATTACAGTTTATTACATGCTAATTTCTCTAATCTCGGAATACGTTAGCTTAATTAAGTATAAATACTTTGCAAAAATGTATAATATGAATTTTTTTAATAAACCCTTGTGCTTTTACTTAATTAATTGCCTGATTTAATGAATCCAATGTACCACTCATAAAAATTCAGACCTAAGCAGAAGTTAATTGTTTAGTTAAGACCATGACTACAAACAAGGTTAAATACAGAAGGTATTAATATTTGGAAACTAGGTATATGTGTAGAATGATTGATCAAGTGCCTGTCTGAGAGTTCACTCCTTGACTGAAAAGTTTTCCAATCTAAGGGCTCTGGGGGGCACAGTAGAACAAATAAATTTTCCCAGTACCTTAAGAGGAGGTAACTCCAGATTTTTGCAACTAAGTAATTGGCTGTACTCAGAGACAATCTCTTTGTTAATTTAATTTGTCCATGTGACAATCTAAGCATCAGAAGTACACATAGATCTCTATATAACCAAATAAAAGAAATAAGAACAAAAAAAGAGTATATAACAATGTCTTAGCAGAACAATATAATGGTTTTTTGGGGGACTAAGATATATTTAATTAATTAATTAATTAATTTTTTTTTATTCCAGAAATCAAAGGTCAGATGCTGCATGCTACTTCAAATTACAGTAGGTTGATGACTAATGCAAACTATGCACCAGCAGGAAAAAGGCTGGTATTATTCGCTCATGTTTATAGGCAGACTATAGCTCGGGTTTGTATTCTGATATATTAATGTTAATATAATTTTTACAAATGTTGATAGTTTTATATATTGCTTATTAGTCACAATGGTCAAGGCTAGAGATGGTGTAAATAACTATTAGATAGTATGCCAATAAAGGAATGCTAACTGTATGTCATGCGATGTCAGCAAAAAAAATAATTTCTTTAGCATGAAGTTATAACAAATCATTGTGTCAGTTCATTGAAATCATTATTATTATGTGACATACTTCAAAGTTAGGTGAGACCTCATAAAAGAGGCAGTGGAAGTCTTAAGACATTTCTACTATATCAGTAGAGTATAAACTTCAAATCAGAATTATAAGAACCAAATTCCAATGTGATAAGATTGTTACCGTCAGATAACTATATTTGCATATGTTTGATTATTGCCATCAGTAATGGATTTGTGGATAAAGCAATTTTATATTTTGCTTTTAAAACTGGATGAGATTAAGTGAAAATTGTCATTGTTTTATAATGTTAATCATGCATTCAATTTCCTTAGTGTTTCTCTCTTGTTATGTTCTTCTATTCTTGATGTGGTATAACATTGTTATTGTTGGATAATTAGCTCTTATAATATTTATATACACCTGGTTATTGACAACAGCAGATGAATTGCAGCCAACAAGAGCAGGAGTCAGTTGGGCAGATGGCAGTTCTTTTGAGTCAGTCTGGTGTGAGATTGAGGCCAATAGGACAAAATATAAAATTGGTTTCTGCTATAGGCCAAAGGGTGCCCAGCATGATGTGGAAGATTAGTACAATGAGTGCAAGTTGTGTAATTTTATGGGGGACTTCAACTTCAGAGGCATAGATTGGAAGAGAAAAGAACACATGGAAGAATGGGAATGGAATTTATACACTTACTGAGAGATAAGTCCTTAACTAAGGTGGCTACGTTGTCTCCGATTGCGGAAAATGATCATGGAGTAGCAAAATGTGGAAATTCCAAGTTAAAAGGGTATATGTGGAACTAAAGGCAAGTGATTATGATACATTTAGAAGGCAGCTAGAAGAGCAGTACCATGGTAGAAAGATCTGCAAGGGAAGGATGTTCACAGTGCATGGGAGATAGTCAAGGGATATCTAGAGGAAGCAATGTCACACCATATATTGAGTATCAGGAGGGTAAGTTGGGGTAAGGTGGATGAGTAGTATCTATCAATAAGCATGAGCTGCAAAAAAAAAAGAAAATGTTGTAGAGGGGTATATAAGGAGAAGGGTGATCAACTAACTCATGAAGTACTAAGATCAGGAAAGAAAGGTGACCAGCATTATAAGGAAGGCAAAATTAAATTATGAGAAGAAATTAGCCAAACAAGCAAAAGGAAATCCCAAGGAGTTCTTTTGTTATGTTGCAACTAGAAAGAAGAATGACTATGGAAGGATATCTTTAATGACTGCTGATGGTAGAGAGGTGACAGAGGAAGATGAAATTGTTGAGCTACTGAGTAATCATTTTGCAAGGGTATATCATCCAAGTGAAGATATTGTTACAACAGAGCTGAAGGACTGATTTGAGAACAGTGGCTGAAGAATTGGAGGTACTTAATATATTGCACAATCTGAATGCAAATACGGCTGCGGGACTGGATGGGATATCAGCTCGCATGTAATGAGAATGTGCAGGAGAACTGGCAATGCCTTTGATCAGGCTGGTTCATTTAAGTCTCAGCTCTGGCAAAGTTCCAATAAAGTGGAAGGTCACAAAATAATTCCTTTGCATAAAGAATGATCTGAAAGGAGTTCGAAGTATAATACCAGCCATATTTCACCAAATGGTTAACAAAACCTTCTGAGGGTGAAGGTCTTGTTTTGACTGAGGTTTAGCCTATTCCCCTGAATGAACTCATTGCCTTTGGTGCTTAACATTTTTGTAAAGTATCCACTTTTCATAACCGGTGACTACAAGACTCAAAATCAGAGATTAAACCAGACTCCATTGTTTTCATCAAGGAACAAGGGCAAACAGCAAAAAGTCATCTACTGGAGCAAGTCCCAACTTGTTCATCAGTTCGTGAGGAACCCACTTGCTGAGTGTAGACACCATTCCAAGTTCTTGAAAATGGCAATGGATTGTCGAATTAAGATCTTTTGCTAAATCTTCAATAGTTTTGTGCTAAACCTTCAGCAGTTGCATTGGCATTTCTTGCAACAGCATATCATTATCAAGAGAGATAGGGTACCCAGAGTGAGGGAAACCTTTCAAGATAAAGTCTCCTTGTTGAAATTTTTATAACCATTACTAACATTTTCACACATTCAAAACATTATCACCATACACTTCTTGCACATTTTTTACAGTTTGGCAGCCTTGTTGCCTTTTTTTTAAAAACTCATAAAGCATGATGCACCTAATGTGCTCTTCAGTGACATCCATAGTAAAAAAGGATTATTTAAACAATAACTTATGATGTTCTTGCAAGATGGATTCCTTAGAATGTGGCCGCCTCAGCTTACTGGTACTTATAAAGCTTTAAAAATTCATGTTTAGACAAGTTGAGGCATGTTTGAACAAGTACAGTATAAAAAAAAACTACATTACTTTTTGGATGAGCTGATAGTTAATCAAGGTGATGTAGAGAGTTTTAAGGATAATTTAAATAGGTGGTGGTATGGGCAAAACATAATGAATGCTGATTTAATATGGAAAAGTGTAAAGTTATGTATTTTGGGATACAAAGGTTACAAGCTGTGTGCCACACTGAGGGACCTATACTTCAGTAAATTGATGAAGCTGAGGATTTGGGAATAATAGTAGTAATAGATAGAGAGCATATTGCTAAAATAACCAGGGGCTCAGAGGATTATGAAAGGATTATAAATTGGTTATTAAAGAACACACTAACAAGCAGAGATAAGGGAGTTATCATAACTCTTTATGAAGCCTTGATACAACCACATCTGGATTACTATGCTCAGCTCTGGTCACCTGGATTTCTTGGGGGATAAGGAAGTGATGTAGAGGACCCAGAAGTGAGTGACCAAGATGGTCAATAATGCTCTTCCAACATTGTGAAAGCTTCATGATGCCATTTCTAAATGGGTAAGTGGTCTGTGGAATACTTCCTATGAGGATAGATTCAGCGCTTGTAGATAAAAGTTGGTTGATAGGCTAAAAAGAGAGGATATGATAGAAACTTAAAGTTACTTAAAGGCTTTTATAGGATTGATGCAGGGGAAATATTTCATCACTTGACTAGAGGGATCAGAACAAGAGGTCATCCCTGGAAGTTTGGTGAGTGTGGTTAGCAAGGGTGTGAGGACTGGATTTTTTCCATGGAGAGTGGTTAATGAATGGAATGGGTTGCCTGAGTCAGTTGTGAGTGTTTTGTCTGTTAATGGTTTCAAGGAGAGAGATAGTTTGGTCATCCACAATGAGTCTTAGGACTTCATGGAGGTGCCCATGCAATAATAATAATTATTATTGCATTGATACTAGAGTGGTTTTTGATATGGTAGACGAGGGGAAGGAATGAGAATGAGGAGCCATCGCTGGAAGTAGAAATTGAAGGATAAGAAGTATTTTGTTAGCATGGAGAGTGGTAGGAGCATAGAATGCATTCATAAGAGGGTGGTAAAAGTGCAAATGGTAAATGAGTTTAAGAAGTGGTATGATAGACTTTAAGGTCTAGTATTGGTCTCTTACTTACAGTGAGTGTTATATTTTCATAGAGATCAAAAATAATAATAATAAAAGAGAATGAAACTTTTGTGAATACTATGAGTGGGACATACTAAGTAAGGAGAGAAATTGTTATTTTTCAAGGTGAGACTTTATTTTGTTCTTGATCATTGTATAAAGACTAAATATAATAGTTATTGTATTGTATTTTCAGGCATCTCGCACTGTTCATGGATCTACCGTCAAGATTTTTCATTGTCAACAAGCATATTTTTATCTTTTATCTGCTATCAGGTAAATATAAGGAAAGATTGTTATTTTTTATTTTTAATATTAAATTTATTTTACAGTAACACAATTATCAATTGTTTTATTCAAAAATACAATTTTTACCTTGATTATAGTATAAATGTTTATGATTTCAAAGCAGACATACTGGCCATTAGAGCACGGGCAGTTAACACACATAATACATAGCCTCTTAGCTTGAGTTGCTGCGGCCATCAGTCTAAATAAACCAAACCAGTATGACATTACAGAATGCAGTGAATTTAAAAGTATTATATTTGAAAACCTAAAAAAAAATTTTCAGGAAAATTGAATTAATGAAGGTTACCTGGTTCTGCATGTCAGTGAAGAATAATACTTTCAAAATATGAGATTTGTATTTCGAGGTTTTCTTCTTCTTCTCCTCCTCATTGCTACTGCCATCAGAATCTGTGTTACCATTTTAGGATGTTTCCCAGCTGTTAAAATTTAGTCATTTTGAGATGTTTTTCAGTTATTTTTTTTTTTATTATTATCACCAGAATTCTATGGGATCATTTAGTGTATTTGCATTCAACACACTCTCGGGCAATTCATTCCACTCACCATCCACCTTCTATGCAATGAACCTGCTCCTTATATAGCTTCCAGGGATGTCCCCATGTTCTATCTCCCCCCCTCTCTCTCTACGTTCTGTGAAAAATTTCTTCCACTTTAATCCAATGACAATCTTTACCAACTTAAATGTCAATCATATCTCCCTATCTTTCTCCTATTTACAAGGCTCTGCAAATTGCATTCCCTCAATCTGTCTTCATAACACATCTCGTGCACCAGTACCACCTTAGTCAGCCTTCGCTGGACACTTTCCAGCATGTTCTCATCACCATGAAAAGGAAACCAGGGTATCAAATGATAAAACAATAATGAGGCCTTATAAAATGGAACAATAACCACACTTGCAACCACATTCACTGATTTAAATTATCAGATCTAAAACTCTTGACCCTTATGTTCCCTCCTTTACATACTGCCTAAGATAGTTGTCTCTCAAAAATTAAAGAAATTAATTTTCCTTATTCCCAAATGCTATCTCTTCAATCTGATCTATCATCATCAGCCAATTCCTGATATGTATCCTCTAGGACAGTGGTCTCCAAAGTGGTACGCATAACCCCTGGGATACGCGAGGCGATACCTGGGGGTACATCAAAAAAAGTTTTATATTGATAGGAAAAAAATAAGTAATTAATTAAAGATAAAGAATATTACTTCCTTTCATCAATTAAACATATATCTAACATAGACAAAGACGTTATAAAGATCCTGTAAACTTAAATTTGCGAGTAGCGCACATTGGGCGACTTTGGACACACAATCATCCGTGGCAAAACTGTCATGTTTTTTAAAACTAGGGAGTAAATCTCTTACTTCTTATCATTGCCATTGTTTGTAGCGCATCCTAGCGTTGACAAGCCCAACTAGAGAAGGAAAATTGCTTACTTATCCTGCTATCTACAGATGACACCATAGTTGTATTAATTATTTGACTATTAGTAGTAAGCTTAACGATTTTTTAGTATATATTGTTTCTGTGCAATTCCAATGCCTTTGTAAGCTGTTAATAATATAATGTAAAACTATCTAGTGTTTTTCATTATTATATGATGATACAAGGCATATTTCCTCTTTATAATACTTATTACAATAGATTTTTGCTTAATCATTTGGGGGTACGCGCTATTTATTTTTTCTGTCTTGGGGGTATGCGATCAAAAAAGTTTGGAGACCACTGCTCTAGGGGTGGGGATGTAGAGGATGTTATGATAGTACTACATGAAAAAGTTACACCATTACTACAAACTTCTGATCAAAAATTTTCCTCCAGATTAATCTGTTATCTGTCAGGACTCCAACATTATCAGATCTTATATTTCTGTCTACTAGGGCACTTTTTACTGTATCAATCCAGCTACATCTTGGTCTTCCTTTGGGTCTTTTTCCTGCCAACCTGGCCAAAAACATTTTTGCTAATCTTTCCTCTTTCATTCTGTTTAAGTGACCACATCATGCCAGCACTTTCCTGAATGCTATAGCATTCAGGAAATTATAGAAAATGCTATAGCTGGCCTGGTTGGCCAAGTGGTTAGCGTATCTGCTTTCCAACCAAAAGGCTGCAGATTCAATCCCGCCATGGGCATGGATGTTTGTGATTGTCTGTGGAAATACTAGAGGTGGTGGGCAGTAGATGGCATTGGTGAACTCAATGGTGGAGAAAGAGTTGTAGAGTAGGTGCCCTCCCTCGATGAATCTTTGGACTCCATGGAGGTGTCATGTAATAATGATAATAAATAAAATTTCTATAGCAATTGCCACAGTATTTTTCTATAGCAAAACAATAGAAATTTCTTTCCTAATATCCTCATTTTTCATATGATACTGCAATTGATACTCCAATGATCTTTCTCAGAACTCTCATATCTGTGGCCCCAGTCTTTGATCAAGTGTTTATTTCTAATCCAGCTCTCAGCTATGTAGCTCAGTCAGTATAGATGAAGCGCTTTGGTCAGAAAGACCTGGGTTCGATTCCCAGAGAACCTTTATCTGGTCTCTTTCGATGAAAGGTGAGTTAGCTGGTCTCCTATGGAGTGGGGGGGATCACTCGGAAACTCGGTTTTTTTTTGTCCCCTGAAACAGACAAACCATCCCTGTGAACACACAGTCATGAATACATCCCATCCATACGCTGGTCCCTAGCCCAGATAAAATTGGCAGCAACGGGGGGGGGGGCAATGGTGAACTACCTTATATAAATCTCACCAGGAACACTTTGTAGACAATGCCTACAAAGTCACCTAGGGTTGGAAATGACTGAAGGGAAAAACCACCACCAGCTCTCAGATCCATAAGTTAAAATTGGTTTGAACTCTGTCTTCTATACAGCTAATTTAATGTCTTTCTTAATCCATATACATTTATTCAACTGACTTCCTACCATACCAGCTTTGATCCTGTTGTCTGGTTCTATATTAAATTTACCATCTTCACTAAATATCGTGCCTAAGTAGCTGAAATATTTTACTTGTTCTATAGGTTCTCCATTCACAATGCAGTTGATATTTTCAATGCTTTTGCCTATTTTCATTGTCTTTGTTTTGTTATTGCTGATCTTCATACCAAATCTATTACAACAGTTATTCAATTTAGTCAGGGAATTTTGCAGACTTGTAGAGGATTTATTTAGAAGCATAACATCATTTGCATAAAGCAAAGAGCTAAGATTAACATCACATCCTCAATTTTGATATCAGATTTAAACACCTTACTGGCCATTATGGATCAAATACACATCCTCATACGCTTCGTATCCATCATATATTTCAATATAATATCAATGGTATTACAATTTTAATATGCATTTCGCATCCATTGAAACTTGGACGTATATATACGTCCTGGCCGGTAGCATAGTTAATACCACTTTCCTTCATAATGTGATCTGTATAGATTATGAATAATGGTGGAGATAATGTGCACCCTTATCCTATACCTGATTTAACATCTCCCTGAACCTTCTTCAATACTAACTGTAGACTTACATCTTAAATAGCGACTATGTTTTTACCTCAGTATATAATGTCCTATTTATATCCTATAACTATTCTTGTTGAGAGGCTTATACGCTGGTTAAACATTATAACTAATAATTAAGGAATTGACAGCATATAATAGAAATATAAATTAAATAAACTTTAATATATACTTTCCGATATTTCGGCAAACGTCACGTTACCATCTTCTTGGGAACTTAATACAAAGACAAGTGCACACAAGTACTACATAACAGCAAATGAGAACCGAAGCCAGCATTTTCCTAAAGTCCTCATGGTGCCCCCTGGTGGGCTATATTGGTAGTTCTTGGCCTTTGGGCTGAAGTTCTTCTGATAAATGTTTCCCAAATTTGGGGCAGTCTCATGCATCCAAATTTGTTGAGGTTTGGCATGTTCCTAAGGGATGAGGCTGATTCCATCAATAGTCTTTCATATTTGAACTTGCTGTGGTGTATTACTGTAGCTTTCTTCAATCTTATTCTGTGGCGAGTATCCAGGGCATGGTCTGCAAGCCCAGAGTGGCTGTACTGGTGAAATCGGATGTAAACCTTGTGTTCTGAGATTCTGATATTTTCTGTCCTGCCTGTTTGGCCAAACATGCATGCCAAACCTCAAAAAATTTGGATGCATGAGACTGCCCCAAATTTGGGAAACATTTATCAGAAGAACTTCAGTCCAAAGGCCAAGAACTACCAATATAGCCCGCCAGGGGCACCATCAGGACTTTAGGAAAACGCTAACTTCGGTTCTCATTTGCTGTTATGTAGTACTTGTGTGCACTTGTCTTTGTATTAAGTTCTCAAGAAGATGGCAACGTGACGTTTGCCAAAATATCGGAAAGTATATATTAAAGTTTATTTAATTTATATTTCTAGTGTACACTGTCAATTCCTTAATTATTAGTTATCATGTTTAACTAGCGTATAAGCCGCTCAACAAGAATAATGATCATCCACGGAGATTCCTTCTCACGCAAGGCCTGCCATTACGGCAAACTGAAGCTAAAGTTATCCAGACAACTTAACCGTCTGGCATTCCTAAAACGCTGTCGGGATAATCAAGTCATCCCTAACTGTGTAAAATTTAAACACCGCTTCGTCTCACAGACAGCTCTCCGTATCTACAACTGGAAGAGCCAGGCTTTAATTCGGGAGCAAATTACTGCTACATGCGGTTCCCTAGCCGACATAAACAGAGCTATTTTAGTTCTAGAAAATGAGCTTTTGCATATGTTTAATCACGAGCTTTGGTCAGTCCTACATGATGTCTCGTGTATGGCGACTAATAAAGAATTCGAACGAATATGGAGCTGACATATCAACAAGTTTGATAAATTAATAAAGAACTCGGTGTCCAAACCTAAACTACAAACCAACACTGTAGTTAACCTTTCTTCAGTTATCTTGAAACCTGAAGCACTCAGTGCTCTGTCACGTGGTCACAACTTCGCCATTGCTCATAAGAAATTACCAGCCGAGGAATTAATGATCCAAATTGAACGCAGGATTTGCCACCTTCCAAACCACATCACCAACGATATTAGATTGGATGTAGCCTGTGTTCCCACAAAAGCAAAACCTCCAAAATCCAACATATCCATTAGTGAATACAATTCACTACAAGAATTGAAGAGAAACAAAGAAATAGTGATCACCAAAGCGGATAAGGGGAACGCCACTGTGGTACTCAATCTTAATGATTGCACAGGTAAGCTGAGGCTTTACTATTAGATCGATCCACTTACCTCCCTATTGAATACAATCCCACCAACTCTCAAATTAGAAAACTCCATAGGGTCCTTAAGAAGGTCACTTCTTGGCCTGTGGAGATTACCAACAGACTGAAACCCTATAACTCTAGAAACTCTAGACCCCCCTGCATATATGGGCTCCCAAAAATACACAAAGAAAATGTGCCATTAAGTCCCATAGTGGATGGCATTGATTCGCCACTTTCAAACTAGCCAAACATTTAGCCAATGCGCTCTCACACTATACTGGCAACACACCATCACACATAAAAAACTCAGCCCACTTCCAAGCCAGTATAGAAAACCTTACACTGCAACATAATGACATAATGGTCAGTTTTGATGTCTCCTCCCTATTCACGAATCTCCCTATCAAAGAAACCTTAGAGCTAATCCAAGCTAAATTTCCTTCCGATATCTCAGCCCTATTTCAGTTTACAATGAACTCAGGCTACTTTGTTTGGTAGGAAAAATTCTACAAACAGATAGAGGGAACAGCCATGGGTTCACCACTTTCCCCACCCTTGGCCAACTTCTTTATGGAGACTTTTGAAGAGAAAGCCTTAAACTCAGCCCCACAAAAACCTACCATATGGCTTCGCTACGTTGATGATGTGTGTACGCTATTTGGCCATATGGCCCGGATTCACTCTTCTCCTTCCTAACACACTTAAACAACCAACACCCTAGAATCAAGTTCACCCTGGAAAAAGAGGAAAACAACAACCTCCCCTTCCTAGACACACTAGTCACCCGCCAACCTGATGGAACCTTGGTTTTCTCAGTTTATAGAAAACCCACCCATACAGGCAGATACATTCACCAACAATCCCATCACCCCCCCCCCCCTCACAACAATATGGAGTTATTAAGACACTATTCAACAGGGCAAAAATAATCTGTTCAAATGATCAAGCCCTAACCACTGAACTAAATCACATCCATGACACTTTCTCAGCCAATGGCTACCCCCCCCCCCAAAAAAAAAAAAAGAATCCAAAAAATACTTAACCCAGTTATCCACAATCCCCCCCCCCCTTCACAAAAAAGATTACTCTAAATCCATCACCATTCCCTACATCCGAGGCACCTCGGAAAAAATCAACAAAATCTTAAAAAAACATGACCTGACCACTTGTTACAGACCACATAGAAAATTGGCATCCCTTCTCCGCTCCACTAAAAACCAACCACTTCCCCTAGACCTACCTGGTGTATACCAGGTCCCTTGCAGCTGTAAATTGTCCTACTTTGGCCAAACAGGCAGGACAGCAAATATCAGAATCTCAGAACATAAGGATTACACATGAGTACAGCCACTCTGGGCTTGCAGACCACGCCCTGGATACTCGCCACAGAATAAGATGGAAGAAAGCTACAGTAATACACCGCAGCAAGTTTAAATATGAAAGACTATTCATGAAATCAGCCTCAGCTCTTAGGAACATGCCAAACCTCAACAAATTTGGATGCATGAGACTGCTCCAAATTTGGGAAACATTTATCAGAAGAACTTCAGCCCAAATGCCAAGAACCACCAGTATAGCCCACCAGGGGGCACCATGAGGACTTTAGGAAAACGATAGCTTCTGTTCTCATTTGCTGTTATGTAGTACTTGTGTGCACTTGTCTTTGTATTAAGTTCCCAAGAAGATGGCAACGTGACGTTTGTCGAAATATCGGAAAGTATATGTTAAAGTTTATTTAATTTATATTTCTATTATACGCTGTCAATTCCTTAATTCTTAGTTATCATCATATAACTAGCATTTTGAAGAGCATTCCTCTTGGCATCTTATCATAACACAACTACTTTCAGATCTATGAAACTTAAATGTAAATCCTTTTTATATTCTCAAGATTTCCTAACTATTTGTCTTAAAGCAAAAATCTGATCCTGACAACCTCTATTTGGCCTGAATCTGGCTTGTTCTTAACCAAGCTTTCTTTCCACAAGTTTTCTTATCTGTTTCTCAAGTATACTTACATATATCTTACCAGGAACACTGAGAAGGGAAATACATCTGTAATTCTCAGGTTAATTTTTCTCTTTTTATAGATGGGTTCTATGAAAGCTCTACTCCAATCATCCAGAATTCGACCCTCCGACAAGATATTCTGAATGATTCACTGCAGCCAGTATAAAATGTTTATCCCTCGATATTTGAGCATTTCTTGTTGAATTTCATCTACTCCAGCTGCCTTTCCACATTTCAGGTTTTTGGTGGTTTTTTAACTTTGAGTACGGTTATGTATTTCTGACTGCATTCATGTTGGAAGTTTTCTACTACCGTGCTGATACTGCTTGTTTAATTTAGCAATCTTTCAAAGTAATTACTCCTTTAGAATATCTTTATCTTCAGTTTTCATATCACCTCTACATCTCAGATTTCTTTTACCATGCAAAGAGAGGTAACTCATTTAGTAAGGTAACAACAGTGCAGTATGAGCAGCAGTTAGCTAATTAGTCCAAAAGATATTCTAGAAAGCTTTTTTGATATGGCCAGTAGAAGGAAGAATGATGATACTGATTGCAGAGATAGGTGGAATAATAACCACTGAGGAGGATATAGTACAGATGTTAAATGAGCATTTCATAAAGATGTTTCATCATTGTGAAAGTAACATGTAGAATTTGAGATCGGTGGGTTTTTTAAACTTTGAATATGGATATGTATTTCTACCTGCATTCGTGTTGGGAGTTTTCTACTACCGTGCCGACACTGCTTGTTTAATTTATCAATCTTTCAAAGTAATTACTTCTTTAGAATATCTTTATCTACAGTTTTCATGTCACCTTTATCATCTCAGATTCCTTTTACTTTCTTCCATTTCTAAGTTTTTTTCAGTAGTCTCCAGGATATTTTATCACCTTTCTGATATTTATTTTCAGTGTTCTTACCAAAGTCTTCCCATCACTTTTGTTTAATTAATTGTTGTGCACTGCTTTGCTTTCTTCTCTCTAAACTTCCAGTATGCTTTCTTCTTTTCCTTGAGTGCCTCTTTAACTCCCTGAGTCCACCATGGAATTCTGATTTTCCTATCCTTGCAGACAAGCTCACTACATGCCTATTTTGCGGAATTAATCATTGTTTTCTTTGGGGTTTACCAGTGAATTTCCAGGGTTTGGTTCTTTTTTCATACCTTTCATTTTTTCTTGAATATTGTTTGTGTGTATTTGAGTCTACAGTTCACCTCTGAAAGCTGCTTAAGTTTGATTCGTTTTAAAACTTTCTTCCACAGTCTTCTTTAAAATATGAAATTCAATTTTATCCTGCTCAAAACTAAATGGTGAATATTCCTATTTGAAATTCTCTGTTTCTCTTGTGTCCTGAATTAATGGGAAAACATCGCTATCAACTATAACATAGTCAGTGATATTCTTATTTCTTGCATCTTTTCTCCATGTGAATTTGTGCACATTTTTATGTTAAAACACGGTGTTAGTAATAACTAGTCCATCTCCTGAACAGAAATCCAGCAAGAACTTACCATTATTATTAGTTTTGCACAACATTTCTAAATGTATGTTAATTATTTCCTATCCTGCTGTTTAGATTTCCAACAAGAACCAACCTTTCTTTTTTCATTGGAAAAATGCTTCAAAATCCTCCATTTTTTCTTTAGTAGAACCTTCTGTGGGATCAGACGTATTTGTGTCTACAAATACGTCTGAATGTACAGTTCTCCATTTTGATATTTGCCTGCCATTCAAATAGTGTTGAATACTATAGCTATTCCTTTTTCCTAAATGTTATTGCTTGAATATAACATTTTGTATTTCTTGATTAGAAAGATCTTGCCTGTTTTTTGCCTTCTTTGTTTCAGTCACACCAGTTCTTCTGCTATTTCTAAATCACTTAGGGAATTGAACAACGTAGATCCGAATATAAATTAAATTATACTTTAATAAATATCTCCGATATTTCGGCAACGTCACGTTGCCATTTTCAAAAGGAACTTACAAAAAAGGCACGTGCATGCAGGCACTACAACACAGTAACTGAGAATGTAGATATGAAGCTATCGTTCTCCTAGAAGTCCTGATGGTGCCCTCTGGCGGGCTAAGTAGGTGTTCTTGGCCGTTGGGCTGAAGGTCTGCTGATGTATGCCTCCCAAATTTGGGGCAGTCGCATACAACCAAATTTGTTGAGGTTTGGGGAGTTTCTTACGGCTGAGGCTGATTCCATAAATAGTCTTTCGAATTTGTATTGGTTAAGCAAATATGCATATAAGCAAATACAAATTCAAAAGACTATTTATGGAATCAGCCTCAGCCCTATGAATCCCCAACCTCAACAAATTTGGTTGTATGCCTATATTATTTGTATGCCTGTATCCCTGGCCTGTATTAATATCCCTTCCTGCCACTATTTCCCTCTTTCATGTCTTTCTTATCTGGACATAATTCCACCGCTATCATCATCAGCACCCCCCCCCCACACACACACTTCTTTCTTGTCTTTTCTATCCTCTTGAAAAACATTGTATCCTTTCATTTCTATACTCATTCAGATATCATCCTCTCATTCAATCATTTTTCACTTATTCCAGCAATTTTTGGGTGAATAAACTCAATTAGTGAAACAATTCATCTCCCTTACTTCTGATACTCCTGGTATTTCTTAATAAACATCAGTTCATTTTTAGGTTTATAACTAGTCCTGCCTAAGCCACGTGTTGTTTGTGATTTTCCCATCACACCTTCCCTCGGTCAATCACCTTATCACCACTTATGCCATATTTCCTTAGTCTCAACTACTTCCCCTCCCTCACATCCCAATCCATTTCATTCCGATTTCTATTCTGATCATCTCCATACACACATTCACTACTGCATCCAACATCCACTCTCCCTATGCCATCCTCATCTAAGGTGGACTTGAAAGGAGCAAACGTTGCCGTTGGTTTAGTATGTTGTGAGGTGGGTTGAACAGAATGAAATATTTAGTTAGATATTGCTATAGACCTGGCAATGTGAAAGGCAGTGAGAAAGAAATATACAGGCAAATCAGTCTTAGCTAATATGAAAAAGGTGATCATTATTGATGATTTTAATTATGATACTATAGATTAGAATGAAGAGACAACATCTAGAGGCAAAGAATGAGTTTCTTGCATTTTTGAAGGACAATTACTTTAGTCAACATGTAACAGAGGATGCACAGGGATTAGGGATTATGGATCTTGGATTTTATTATTGCATCAGAGGAAGCTATTTTAAATGAAGTGTTAAATCTTCCTCCAGTTGGTGAATGTGACCATGAAGTGTTTTCTTGGCTGTAGCCAACCGTATAAGGACTTCTGTGAGAAAGGGGTATATGCAGAACTATAAGGCTAATGATTATGACAAGCTCAGGAGGCAGCTTTCAGCTATATCATGAATTGACGAATTGGAAGGAAAGGAGATCAGGTCTACTTGGAACCTGTTCAGGAACTGTCTTGCAGAGACAATGTCTGAATGCATTCTCAACATGAAGAGGTCAAATTAAGGTGGCTGTGAAATGGATGAATGAAGAGGTGAAGTATGCAATTTGGAAGGAAGATGGCATTATGGACGAAGAATAACATGAGTGGTGACAATAGTCAGTTGCATGAGGAGTACAAAGAGTAAGCAAGAGAGGTAACTCATTTAGTAAGGTAACAATAGTGCAGTATGAACAGCAGTTAGCTAATGAGGCCAAAAGAAATTCTAGAGAGTTTTTTGATGTGTTCAGCAGAAGGAA
This sequence comes from Typopeltis vanoorti, assembly GCF_054136105.1. Taxonomy (NCBI): domain Eukaryota; kingdom Metazoa; phylum Arthropoda; class Arachnida; order Uropygi; family Thelyphonidae; genus Typopeltis; species Typopeltis vanoorti. Next base: position 29,356,364 of record NC_143564.1, on the reverse strand, counting down.
GAATGATGATGGAAGGATGATACTGGTTGCAGAGATTGATGGAATAATAACCACTGAGGAGGATGTAGTACAGATGTTAAATGAGCAATTTATAAAGGTGTTTCATCATTGCGAGAGTAACACCATGTAGAATTTGAGAACAGTGGGGATGAGGAGAAGCCATTGATAGTGAGTGAGCAGGAGGTATATGAGGAATAGAGTAAATTTGATGTGAATAAGGCTGTAGTATATCACCACTTGTCTTGAGGGAATGTTCCAGGGAGTTAATAATAGTTTTAACTTACTTCTTTAACATGAGTCTTAGATTTGCCCAAGTTCCAAAAGAATGGAAAGAGTGCAAAATTGTTCCACTTCATAAATGTGGTTATAGCTATGACTGACTTTGAATTACAGGCCAATCTGTTTGTCTGGAGTGTGATAAAGCTATTAGAGAGGCTAGCCATGATTAGCATTCAGAATCGGATTGATGACAGCAACATTATCTTTAATGGACAGCATGGGTTTGATAATGGAAGATCATGTTTAGCAATCTACTTACTTACTATAACAAGGTGATGGAGCATAATAGGAGAGTTCTGATTTTCCTATCATTGCAGATAAGCTCATTACTTGCCTATCTTGCTGAATTGATCATTGTTTTCTTCAAGGTCAGTGAATTTCTAGGGTTTAGGTCTTGTTTTCAAAGTCTTTCATCTTTTCCTGCATAATTTGTTATTTCAAGGTTATATGGTAGTCATCATCAGGAAAATATACATATGCACGGGATACAAGCTACATAACACTACACAAAAATAAGCTAAATCTGAATACTTTGTTAATCATTTGCATTACCCTGACCTCTAGTGAAAAAAGAAAAATAAATAAATAAATTACTTAATGATTTAAAATTGATTAATGACTACAGATAATTTTTAAAAAAAATTACACTGTTACTACATCAAACACACATCTCTAAAATCCAGTTATTTCAAGGTTTTCTTTTGTTGGTGTTCTGCTATGTGGATGCTATATAGGTTGTAGATGGTTCCTCCAGATTCTTGGAATTACTAATTCATCATTCTTGTTAAGATTTAGGATGTTTTAGCATCTCACAAGCTTCATTGAATTTTCTTTCAAACCAGGTTTTGGTGCAGTGTAGCGACTGGGTGCCTTTCCAATTAATTCTGTGACATGTTTGAAGTGCATGTTCTGACAGGCCTGTTTTAACATAGCAAAGGAATTTAATGTGCCATTTGTATTCATCTTTTCTTGTTGGAATGGTGCATCCTGTGTCCCCTATGTAGGGTCGGTTTTATATACACTGAATTTTGTAAATGCCCAAATGGGAAGGTAGGGAAAAGGATCTTTGAATGAGCCAAGTATACTTTTTAATTGTGCAAGTTACCTTAATGTTGTATTTATTCCCCCAGTCTATGGTATGGCATTTGTGTAATCATATTTGCTTTTCATGGCATTATTGTGGAGAATCTTGCGAACTTTTTTTGTAGCCACTTTTTATGAACATTTGGGAAATAACTTCAGTGCCTGGTTGTTGGAAACAAATTGTTAAGGCTCTATGTTTGAGGGTGCTGATGACCCTTAAATTTTATGTTGGATGGAGGTATGAATTTTTGTGTATGTATTGGCCTGTGTGTGTAAGTTTGTGGTAGATTTGAAGGAAAAGCAGCCTGAGGAAAGACATATGACAAATGTGTCTAGAAAAGACACTTCACTATGGCCTGTCAGTGTACTTCAAACATGTCACAGAATCAACTGGAAAGGTATCAAGTGCCTACACCACACCAAAACCTGGTTTGAAATAAAATTCAAGGAAACTTGTGAGATGCTGAAACATCATCCTAATCTCAACAAGAATGGTGGATTAGTGATCCCAAGAATCTGGAAAACCCATCGACATCCTATATAGCATCCAGAACATGATGGTGTAGACCCTAACACAAGAAAACCTTGAGATAAGAGGAATTAGAGATGTGTTTGATGTAGTTCCACTGTAATTTTTTTGAATCATCTGTAATCATTATTCCTTTTTTTAATCAGCTGTAATCATTATTCATTTTTTAATCATCTGTATATTATTTTACTTATTATGTACATAAAAATTATTTTATTTATGTTAATTAAATAAGTAAATTTTATTTATTTATTTATTTGTATTATTATTCTTTTTTTTTTTTCTTTCACCAGAGGTTGGGCTAGTGTAAATGATTAACAAAGCATTTAGATTTAGCTTAGTTTTGTGTAGTGTCATGTAACTTGTGTCCTGTGCATATGTATGTTTCCTGATTACAAACCTCAGTATAGAAGTTGAAATGTTGAGTGTTATTTGTTTAATTATAAATAAAGTAATTACTCCAACATGAGTGTTTATCTCCATAAATTTTACACAATGAATTTTCCTGAATAATATTTGTCTACAGTTTACCTCTGAGCGCTGCTGAAGTTTGATTCATTTTAAAACTTTCTTGCACACTCTTCTTTTCAATATGATCTTCATTTTTATTCTGCTCAAAAATAAATGATGATTCCTTCCAATTTCAAATTCCCTGTATACCATTTTGTCCTGAACCAGTGAGAAAACAAATTTCTGTCAATAATAACATAGTCCGTGAATCTTTTTCTTATTTTTTGCATCTTTTCTTCATGTGAATTCGTGCACATTTTAATGTTGGAATATGGCATTAGTAATAACTAGTCCATGTCAACAGAAATTTAGCAGGTTATTAGTTTTGCTCTTTTCTTCAAATTTTCTCCAAGCACTTTTGTATTGATAATCTGGTAATTATTTCTTACTCTGCTCTCAAGATCTCCAACAAATAACAACTTTTTTTTTTTTTTCTTAGTTGTGTCAGCTGCATTCTCTAATGCCTCAAAAAATTCCTCAACTTCTTCCTTAGTAGAACCTTTTGTGCATCCATAGGCACAAATTAGTCTTATTGTCCAGTTCCTCATTCTGGTATTTGATCATATCATTCTATTTGATACTCCCTGCCATTCAAGCAGATTATCCTTATATGTAGTGTTGAATACTATAACTACTCTTTCTTTACTATTTTTGTCGTCTCTGTTTTGGTAATGCCTATCATGTTGATCTTGTAATTATCCTGTTCTTCTGCTAGTTCCATTTCTTTTCCACTGATGCTTCTTATGTTGATGGTGCCAATCTTGAACTCTACTGATGTTGAGTTGGGACTTGTTCCAGTAGCTGACTTTTTGTTGTTTGCCCTTGTTCCTTGATGAAAACAATGGAGTCTGATTTAACTGGGAGATGTCTCTGCTGGCAGAGCCACAAAAAAAAACCACTTGCCTACTCAGGTGAGTTAACAGAGACAAGTGGTAAGTCAGTTTTCTGCCTCATTCTAAATAAATGCATTCAGAATGTATTATTTTTTTTCCTGCATAATTTACACTTTTTATCATTTTAAAACACATCATCCCATTCACTGTCAAGTTATTTGATCACAGCCAGCTGCCAATGAATCTCTTTCACCAAATACGTATTCAAGAAGTGTGAGAACAGGGCATTTTCTGTTGTGCTGGGTTAAAAAAAAAATTGGGAAATTCACTTCAGAATAAAAATTTTGGTTAATCGGCATACATCATAGTAGACTTCATCAGGAGAGCAAAATAAAAAAAAAAACTTGCATTGACTGATTTAAGCAACAAGCAGATTAACAGTAACAGTTACACAGAATATTTGAAAAAGATTAACAGTAGTACGTGCATGTTGACACTACTGTGATGAGTAGTGTGTCCGAGATCTGGATGTGCTAGGTTTTTAGTGAAAGATATTAACATAGGATCATGTCTTGTTTCTTGTCACATTGATTCAATTTTTTTTTTCCCCATTGACTCTTTGAATGCTGTGACACAGAATTGTAATCCATTTAGCTCATTTTTATGCATTACCATAGTACTTGATTTTTTGTCTCTGTTGTATATGCTTCTAGCCCTGATTTTTTTTTTTTTTCTTGATGGTTTCTAACATGCATATTATCTGTTAACAAGCCCATCTGTCCCAAATAGCAAATTCTACAAAAACGTAAACTGTTCCTGTGTACTCTCTGTTCTTTAAGTGGCAAATGGGGAAGTTTTACAAGGCAAAGCAGACTTGAGACTTTGTTTAGCATGGATGAAGCAAACCTTTTATTCCTTGTTCATGTAATATCTTTGATATCTTTTCTGTGAGGGATCCTACGTAAAGGAGTGATGCTGCTCCTCTATATATATATATATTTTTTTTTTGACCATTTGTTTATCTGGGTTACTTTTAAAATGTTCTGAAACATTTTTTCGTTATATTATAACCATTTTTCCCTCGAAAGTTATTTTTATCCATTACACATCATCTTATGAAATATATTTCATAGTTCAATATATTGAAAAAGCTTTTCTAAACTTATTATTAAAATATTTCTGTAAAAAATAATTCTTTAATATAACGAATGCCAGTGTTCCATGCTAAGAAATGACATTCTTGGTTTAATCCTTTATCCTTTTCTAGTGTAAGCAAACAAATGTTTGCCCATTATGTATCTTCATGACTGGGCCACTGGTACATAGAGGCTAATGACTTCACATCAATTGCTTTCGTATCCTATAATGCAAAGCATGCACACACACACACACCCTTTGAGATGTGTATAATGCAATTCATTATGGGATACTAAGGCAATTGATATGAAGTCATTAGCCTCTGTATACAAGTGGCCAAGTCATGAAGATACTTCACACACAAACATTTTCTGCTTACATTTGGATAAAGGATTAAACCAAGAATATAATTTCTTGGAATCTTTAATTTATAGTATATCCATGTGAAAACACCTTCAACAATAGTCCTTTACTGGATTGTGACTTTGAGTAGCAAGCTTTCCTGACAACTGAATTATTAATAACTAATATTTAAGGAATTGACAGCGTATACTGGAAATATAGATTAAATAAACTTTAATATACACTTTCCGATATTTCGGCGAACGTTACGTTGCCATCTTCTTGGGAACTTACTAAAAAGACACGTGCACACAAGTACTAATACAACAAATGAGACTGAGGCTAGGACGCTAGCGTTTTCCTAAAGTCTACCCCCTCCAAAAAATCCAAAAAATACTTAACTCAGTTATCCACAACCCACCACCCCCTCCCCCTCACAAAAAAGATTACTCTAAATCCATCACTATTCCCTACATCAGAGGCACCTCAGAAAAAATCAATAAAATCTTAAAAAAACATGACTTGACCACTTGTTACAGACCACATAGAAAACTGGCATCCCTTATCCGCTCCACCAAAGACCAACCACTTCCCCTAGACCTACCTGGTGTATACCAGGTCCCTTGCAGCTGTAAACTGTCCTACTTTGGCCAAACAGGCAGGACAGCAAATATCAGAATCTCAGAACACAAGGATTGCATCCGATTTCACCAGTACAGCCACTCTGGGCTTGCAGACCACGCTCTGGATACTCGCCACAGAATAAGATGGAAGAAAGCCACAGTAATACACCGCAGCAAGTTCAAGTATGAAAGACTATTCATGGAATCAGCCTCGGCCCTTAGGAACATGCCAAACCTCAACAAATTTGGATGCATGAAACTGCCCCAAATTTGGGAAACTTTTATCAAAAGAACTTCAGCCCAAAGGCCAAGAACTACCAATATAGCCCACCAGGGGGCACCATCAGGACTTTAGGAAAACGCTAGCGTCCTAGCCTCAGTCTCATTTGTTGTATTAGTACTTGTGTGCACGTGTCTTTTTAGTAAGTTCCCAAGAAGATGGCAACGTAACGTTCGCCGAAATATCGGAAAGTGTATATTAAAGTTTATTTAATCTATATTTCCAGTATACGCTGTCAATTCCTTAAATATTAGTTATTATGTCTAACCAGCGTATAAGCCTCTCAACAAGAACTGAATTATTAGTTATAATAATAAGTTATACACCAAATTTTATAGTCTTGCCACTTCAGAGTTCTTGATCCTCTATTTGATCAAAGATAGAGTATGTGCCTTGATCAGCAGATCCTCTATTTTATATTGAATTGAGATTTTTGAATGTAAGAATGTATTATCAGCTTTAATAAATATGAATAAAATCTTAATTACATTTTAATAAATATAAGCCATTATAATATTTATATTATATGTTAGTTGATTAATATATAATATTAAATATTATAATAATTTCTATCCTGTCCTTCTCATCCGTCACTTAGGACAGGTTGAGTCCCCTCCTAATGAGGGGTTACTGGTGAATTAATGCAGCCGGTTCGCCACTCCTCTGCTGCATCCCCTAAGGATGATATTCATGAGGATGAAAAACCCCAGATAAACTGGGGGGACCCTGCTGTTCACGCCCAAGAATGGCTAACTTGGCTATGGCTGAGGAAGATCCTTAAGCTCCTCATGTCATCGACAGGAATCGAACCTAGGACACTCCTTCCCCAGACATATGGTTGCTAAGGGCATAGCCACTAGGCTAACTGCATGGACTATAATAATTAATTAATAATAATTATATTTATTATATTATAAGCCATTGTCATATTATATCATAAATCACTTTGTGAAATTTCTTCAATTTTTACTTGAAATAATTTCACAAAGTAATGAAAAAACTTTTTGATAATTGTTTTAAGTAATGGTGAAGATGTGTTTGTTTGTGTGTTTTCTTTCCCAAAAGCTTCATTTAAAAGTTAATGTATTTTTTATTTTTAGAATTGTCTCAGTTGAACAATGCCAGGAATGTACAATAGTACTTGGACCCGTAGCAGTTACTCTGGAACTGTCAGAATGTAAAAAATTAACAGTCCATGGATTAGCAAGAAGGATACTTATAAGGTAGCATAACTGCTATTATTTAATATTTTGAACCTTTGCAATTTATATTTGAAAGAAATAATTTGTTTTATTTGCTTGGTGCATTTGTGCAGTACCTGCAAAGGATTTGGTTCCTAGATTTATTTGAATCAAAATTAGAGCCTCTTTCCTCTACATTTTTTAATGTCAAAGCTTCCACTTCCATAAAAATAAAAAGATGACCAGTTTTTTAATTATCTGACTAATGAAATATTATAAGTTATAAAGCACATTCATTGTATGGACTTTTTTTGAACAGTTGAAGGTTGTACCTTTTGGGGGAGCACAAAGTTGAGAGGAAGCTATTCCAAAGCTCAGAAGTAGGTGGAATGAAATAGAAGGAAGAGAAATGGGTTTAGTAAGTTCTGGCTGGACTGTAAATGGATGTCGACTAGTAGCAGCTTTTGTTCTTACAGTTTTGGAAGTAAGTGGAGGATTAATAATGGTTAGCTCAACATAGCATTTTCTATGAAACAGCATAAGCACCTGTGAAGCAGCATAAGGGAGAAATTAAATGCTTATAAGAAAAGGATTAGTGTGGATCTGCAAGAGAGGGATCATCATTTAATCACTCATAATTGGCCAGATTTTGGGGATTTATTATTATTATTATTAGGGGTTAATAAATTTAGTTTAATCCTTTATCCAAGTGTGAGCAAACAAAGTTTGCGCCTGAAAGTATCTTCAGGACTGGGGTAAGGTGATACAGCACCAGGGAAACTCGTTGCAAAGGTGGAGCAAGCTACCAACACTCCTGTCTCAGTATCTCCTATAATGCAAAACACATCTCCTTGCGGATATGTCTAATGTTATGCATTAAGGGAAGGGCCACTACCCAGCCTAGTTTCGACCTTTATTGAGGTCTCTTCAGTGGGAGCCAGGCCCAAGCTGAGATACCAGGCAGAAGCATTCGCAGGTCATCTCTACCTATAGGAGTTGCCAAATGGTGTGCCACCCTTTTTTTTGGGTGGCACACCAAAATGGCAACTCCTATAGGTAGAGATGACCTGCGAATGCTTCTGCCTGGTATCTCAGCTTGGGCCTGGCTCCCACTGAAGAGACCTCAATAAAGGTCGAAACTAGTCTGGGTAGTGGCCCTTCCCTTAATGCATAACATTAGACATATCCGCAAGGAGATGTGTTTTGCATTATAGGAGATACTGAGACAGGAGTGTTGGTAGCTTGCTCCACCTTTGCAACGAGTTGCCCTGGTGCTGTATCACCTTACCCTAGTCCTGAAGATACTTTCAGGCGCAAACTTTGTTTGCTCACACTTGGATAAAGGATTAAACTAAATTTATTATACTCTAACCAAGTGAAAAATAAACTTTCAATATTATTAGGGGTGCTTAAGAGTCAAAGCCATATAACTGAGAGAAGACCTCCACATAGCCTTTCAAAGAATGCAGAGAACCGATCAGGGCATTTGATATAATGTCCAATCCTCACCTTCTCGTGATGCACCATGTTAGGTATCTACTTGGATACTGAATGAACAAGGATGGGCTGGCAGTTTGAAATTTAGCCTACCAAATTGTATACATACTGGCTTAAACCAAAATATAAAATGATGGTACAACATGATAGAATTTCATGCCAGATGAGGTGTTGCCCAATAAAACAAGGCTGCTGTTGTTTTCCCCAGGGCAAGCAGTAAAAAGTCAGCTACTGGAACAAATCCGAAAACACACCCCAACTGAACATCACCAGAGTTGAACATCGGTACTATCAATATAAGAAGCCTGAATGGCAAAGAAATGGAGCTAGCTGAGGAATTGGATAAGTACCAGATTGATATAATAGGGATGACTAAAAAAAAAAAATCAAAAAGTGGTGAAATCTTTCTGAGCAATAAATACAAAATGTTATATTCAGGCAATGACAATCAAAGAAAAGGAGTAGTCATAGTATTCAACACTAAATATGAGACTTATTTGTATGGCCCCACAGAAGGTTCTACTAAGGTGGAAGTGGGGGAATTTTTTGAGTCTTTAGAGAAAGCAACTGACACAATGAAAAAGGAAAAGTTGGTCCTTGTTGGGGATCTAAATAGCAGAGTAGGAAATGATTGCCAGACATACAAAAATATAGTGGGAAAATTTGGAGAAAAGAGCAAAGCTAATAATAATGGCAAATACCTGTTGGAATTCTGCTCAGGACATGGACTGGTTATTACTAATGCCATGTTCCAACATAAGTGACAGTGAGCTCAATGTTGTGTACAACAATTTGATAGCTTATAACGAAATGGGCACTCATTAACTGAACAACCTCTTCTGCATCTGTAACTCAAACGCCATCTGGATTTAGAAGAGTTATTCTTTCATATTCATTCATTCTTTTACTTGTGGTATATCGATAGAATTCTTGTAGGTTGTCTTTAGCACATAGAGCCAGTTTCTTTTCATACTCAGACTTTGCTTTCCGTACAACAGACATCGTCCTTATGCACACCTGTATTCTTTCCTCGTCATCCTTTTCTTATGACTCTCTTGCTTGATAAGATTACACATCCATTTGACTCCTACTCAATTTATTCTTTGAACTCTCGGAACACATTTTGATATCGCATCATTTAAGTATTGTTTAAATGTTTCCCATGTACTGTCGATATTCTTTCCATCCAGCAACTGATCCCATTTCACTGAACTCAGTATATTCCTCAGTTGGTCATAATTTCCTGCTTTATAGTTCAGCATGTAACCTTTTCTCAATGGAATAATCGTAAACTTAGTCACTTCCCAAGTGAGTATCGCATGATCACTGTCACCAACCAGAGGCAGAATAGTTACGTCTTTAACTGAAATGCCCTCTCAGACTATAATCAAATCTAATACTCTTTGCCCTCAAGTTCCTTCTGTCACATGCTGATTGAGGAAGTTGTCTTGCAACAGCTCACTAAATGCATTTTCATTCTTCTCATGAGATTCTACTTCTATCCAATCAATATTTGAATAATTAAAGTCTCTTATTATGATTACTCTTTTCATGCTCATCTTTTCTATTTGGTGATACATTTTTTTATCACTAGCAACCGACCCCACTGTGTGATTGATCTTGTTAGATTCCACCTCACACCAGATGTCTTCAAACTCAGTTCCACATGAAATATTGTTAGTAGCAGTACTACAGTCATAAGTCTCGACTAACTGGATTCAAGTCATCCTATATCATTAACACCCCCCTCTCGTATCCTACCTATCCTTCCTAAAAATACTGTAACCTTAACACTCGATACCAGTTAGTAGGTCTGATTGTGTTAGCCAAGTCTCACTAATACCTACAATCTGAGGTTGCAGCATATTGACTAAGGCAACAAACTCTATACCTTTGTTTCTGATACTCCTAGCATTCATACAGTATTATGTGTACAAACATAATAATCTACCTCTTTGTTCTTTTGTATTGTCTTGTTTGCAGTCTGCCTGACACAGTTGGACAACTTGCAGATCTCTATTCTTTAATGCCTTACACATGTAGACAACTTTGCACACATTTGATGGGTCTGAACTGGACGAATACAAACCCAAAATTGTTCTCTCCTCGTCAACATTTCCATGACAAAGCCCATTCCCGTCATTAACACAGCTATATAACATTGTCGCTCTTACACTCACATTTACACCATTTCTCCCTTTATAATTTAGTTTCCCTGATTCTCTACATTAGGTCTCATATCAGTTATTAGTTTTTCTAGACTCCTGATACCAAATGCATTCAGGTGTTGGCCATCCTTATACAAATCCAATCTTCCCTCAAACTCACTTCCCACATCCAAAACTCACATCCATTCCTTCTACATAGCCTTCACATCGAATCATTTGTCATCATAGCCATTCTTAATTCATTTTTATCATAACAAGGTAAAATGCTGACAATTTTCACTCTTGCCTCTTCAAACAACTCTTTCATGTCCTCTCTCATACTGAACTTATCGCCAGTTAAATCGTTAGTACCTACCACAACTACGATTTTGTTTACTTTTCTTTTCTGTTTTTGAATTGCTTCCTTTATATTCTTAATTTTTGCTCCAGCAAAATGCGATGTTATAAGTTGCTCATTTATAGCATGTTTTATTATAGAGTCATCATACCAAATAACTTCTTTCTTTTTACTAACAACGTTACATACCTGATTTCCGTTATTTCCTGACTTACCTGTTTCCTTGCTTTGTTGGTTCTTATTTTCCTGTTTAATTTTCTTTTTCTCCTTCTGTTCATTTAAAAACCTCTCAACTTTTTGCAATTCCCGCATTGTCTCTCTGATGCTCTGCTTCAACTTTGCTATTTTGGAGGTTAATTCATTTTCATGAACCTCCTCAATAACCTCGTTAGCGGGTCTAACCTTCTTGTCCCAACCTTTGGTGTTTTTTTTAGCATTACATTTCTTGCCCTTTTTTGGTGCCATTTCAAACTTAGACTAAATATACAAATATCTTAATAAAAATATGTGATAAAATATTAAATACACTGAAAAACTATGTATATCGTGTTAACATTTTTTACTGAATTATCATTTTTACAGGTGATACTGTTATTTGTACAGTTGCACAGGTGAAAAGTTGTGCCTTGAGTAGAAAGTATACTTGAGTGTTTAGCAGCTGCAGAAGCAGTGGCTGAGATGCATGTTTGTAATCAGAAGACTGGAGGAGTAGGTCAGCCACTGCTTCTGCAGCTGCTAAAAACTCATTTCCTTAAATGAGTTTTTAAGGAAATGAGTTTTTCCTTAAAAATCCCAGGAAAGGAAATCTGACAATTTTAGATATCTGGGTATTATAAAAAGTTAAAGGAAATAATGCGAGATCCTTCTTATGAGAAATTATAAATGACTAAGTTTTGGTAGCATTGAGGGTTTTAGGGCATTTATGGTAGATCTTAAGGCTTCTAGTAATTGGGAACTGCAAGGTTTGTCAAATGAAAGAGGCATAGAACATACTGTCATTTGCAAAGCTATGGATAGGATTTGAAGTTAGTGAGAGCACATCATTTATGTACAGGAGGAAAGGAGCAGATGCAGTTCCAGAGCTTTAGAATAAGATCTGTACTTTCATGGTTGCTCACTATCGACCAATGATAGTGTTGGATTCTGATTATGTAGAGATTACAGTAATTATTATTTGCTTCAGAATCCAACATGATCTTCCATCACAAAGGCTAGACTTGTAAATATTATTTAATGTAAACAACTTATTTTACAATTTAATATTCATATAACTACTTTAATTTTGTCTAATATCTAATTATTTAATCAAAGATATATGTATTAATAGTGATAAGACTGTATTAAATATTATTAAGTTATTTTAATTATTACTATGTTAATATTATAAGAACTTGTATTTGATAATTTAACTGCGCATTATTTGAAATGTAAATATTCCTTATTTATTCCTATTTGTAGAAGTTTAGTGTTGTGCAATACCTCAATTTTATTATATTTTGTTTGGTTGTCATGGAAACGTATGTAAGTGAACGAGCACGTTTTTGGAACAGAACGTGGGGAGAAAGTTGAAAGTTTACTAAAAAGGAATTTGTTAAAGAAATCACGAGAATAATTTAGGCAGGGAAAAACGTATAAATAGTGAGGAACGCTGGAAAAAAAGCATTAGAGATTTATTAGAGAGGGATTGGCATTAGTTTGGAATCGGAGCATTCGGCATTCGAAAATCACAGTGCAATAATAGCGAGTTGGCAAGTCACTCAAGCAGCTAAATAAAGTCTACTAGTCGAGAAGCGGTTAGCTTATAAGTTTCAGAATAACAAATAAAGCTACGGAAGATAGCTAAGTGATTACGAATAGACTAACGATTACTTGAGTTGAGATTTAATTTCAGGGCTGACCTGTCAAGGATACACAGAATCTTGAAATAAAGCACGGAGTTACTAGAATAGTAGAGGCTGTAAAAATTAAAGTTTACTGTTAGCTGTGCTTAGAATTATAGTGCCTAAAGAATTAATCGAATGCCGGAGGAATGAACAACTGTGCATATAAAACCTAAAGTTAAGGAATTATTGTGTATTGCCTTATTTCATGAGTGATCAGTAGTACTTTATGCAACAACGTTTGTTTATGTGTATTGTGACGGATGGTTAATTCAGTTATTTCTTAGAAGAATTTATTTAATGAGTGCCGTTTACTGTTTAAAGTGTTTACAGTTGTAAAAGGTGTAAATGTATAAGTAGATGAAGATAGAAGATTATCGGTAAGATTATTCCAACCATTAATACGCATGGATTAATATTCCCATACAGAGAAGTGTGTGTGAGTTTCATCCTAGAATTTCCCTATACCAACAGTAACTATTTCGGAATTAGCTGAAGTGTAAATTTAAAGGTGGTTGCTTGTAAAGTGGTGTTACTGCGATTTTATTGCATTTAGAACTTAAAGAACTGTGAGAAGACTGTATTACAGATAACAGAATTACCATTGTCTGAGTTTGCATGACTTTATTATCAGAAAGACTGAAGTGTTTATAACTTATTTAGTATTTTGATCTTAAGTGTATAATTTGTGATTATAAAATTAAATATTTGTTTTTGTTAATCTAAAGTTGTGTTTTGCCTGAATCTCTTTTACTGCACCATTCATAAAATATTCGAACCAAAGCGGGTAAATTAAGTAAGTCAAATATACTCAGCCAGTATATATTTTAAGGAGAAATAGTTGAAGGTTGATTTTTCTTCAATTCTTGAACTAATTCAGATATAGAGTGGTGCAGTCTTTAAATATAAATTTTCTCTATATTTGAATTAGAAATCATCTCACAACTTATCAATTAGTTAAGAACATCGTAATTGTAATCATGTCGGATCCAAAGTATAGATTAAGAACAAGTAGGATCCAACAATAGTGAGCAATCAGAGAGGGAGCTGGTAACCTAGTTGCAAAGAATAGTTTGCTATGCCTCTATGCCTAGCCCACTCAGATGCCATAGAAATGTTAAGAACTTTCATGTGTTACTTGGAAAATTATGGATTTCAAAATTATCACAGTATTCATATTTTTGAGTGTCCTGAACAGCAACTCTGACTTTTAGTTAACTGAAAAATTATTTCTGCCAAGTCGAATAACTCAGTCTTTGTGATTGAGTAACTTAATCACAGTTATGATCGAATAACTCATTTGACGCAATGGTAGTGCCAGAAAGCGTTGTGAGTGATAATATGGTGTAAATGAACCGTTGTTGTTCCATATGTATGGAATTAAAAGATTCCATACATATGGAACTCACATGTATGAGATTCATTAGACAATTATTTTCTTCTTTGATCACTTAATGGTACCAGTGGTGATGATTGTTGCCATTAACTATCAAAGTTGTTTAGACAGTTGTGAGTATTATATATAGCACAGATGAAATTTATATTCAGAAAAACCCCAATAAAAAACTTGAGGTACGGAAAAGTTTGGCAAACAAGTGGAAAGGCTTATGTGTTGTCAGAGCAGGGCTGGATTAACCATTAAGCAAAATAAGCACATGCTTAGGTCATCATGGAACGGGGGGACACCACAGAATTTCTGCTTTAGTTAGATGACGAATTTAATTTAAATTAACTTTTAATTTAGACTGTTTTCATCTTTCATCATTGTTTTCATCTTTTCTTACTGTTACCTACTTTGTTTTAATAAATAATGACGTGTAGAAGGCCTAATAAAACTCTAACCACGTGCATGACAGTTCGTTTACACCATATTATCACTCACAACGCTTTCTGGCACTACCATTGCGTCAAATGAGGTAATTTTTTATAATTAACGTAACCGTTTTATTTTTTATTTTCCTGTCTGTGTTAGGTCTTGTTTTAATAAATTATGTCTTATAAAAGGCTCCAGAAGCAAATATAAAACAAATCACGTGGTTGTCTCAGAAACCTGCCTCCGGTAAAAGGCCTAGCTGTCGCAGAAGTGCGACTCCGGTAAAATAAGAGTTAATTAAAGCACAAGATTCAACTGTAAGCCGAAAATTAAATTGTTCGTATGATTTTGCCTGTGATATGTGTAACTGCGTTGATTGCCACCTAATATTCAACAACGTAATATTTTTATTTCTGTATTTAACAGATCCCAAGAACCAAGATGAAATGTGTTCAGTTAGGTGGTGCATAAAAGCAAAGCGAAAACTATCAAAAAAGAAACAAGAGGAGACTTTGGAATTAGATTTCAAGACTGCAAAGCTGACTGATTTCTTCACACAAGTTTCACAACATTATATACCAATTCCTGATCTGAGCCAATCTCTGTCATCAGAAGTGGACACAAATACCACTTTTGATCACTTCAAAATCAAAATATGTTGGAATCATCAAGGTGTCACAAGCAGGTTCATCTAGCACTTCTCACTATGCCTGTAAATTCTCTTGATATCTCTACTGCAAATGTTGATGCAAGTTGCTTTACAAAACATTCTGAGGTTGAAATAATTGCTGAAAATGAAAGTTTATTTGGCCATGGTGATGGTGGTGAAATGATTCAGTCTGCAAAAGATGAAGTAAATATATCAAAAGATCCAGGGTTGTGGCTTGATTTCTCTGCTGATGACATGGCTTATTGGACTGCTTGTGGATCCAGTGACTGTCAACACCACAATGGGCCATTTGACGTCTTACCGACATTTCAGTAGTGGCAAACCAGTAAGATACTGTTCGCAGAAACTTTTTGTTGGGACAAAAGCCAATGGTGAGGAATACAAGAGAGAGTGGTTATTGTATTCACCATCAATGGGATCAGTTTATTGTTTTGTTTTTAAACTGTTTGCTCCTAAAAATTTCTCACATTTTGTTACAAGAGAAGGTTTCAGTGACTGGCAAAATACTATTGTAATTGATCAACATGAAAAAAGCACTACTCACCGAAACTCTATGCTAACATACTTAACTCGCAGACAAGGTGTAGGGTTGGGACAACAGTTGGAAAAACAAATTCAGGAAGAGTGTGATTACTGGGAACATGTCCTGGGGCGTGTCATAGATCTATGTTAACTGAACGTGGCTTAGCTTTTCGAGGAACAGAAGAAAGATTTGGATCATTGCAAAATGGGAACTTTTTAGGGCTGCTTGAGCTCATAAGTCAGTTTGATTCATTTTTAGCAGGTCACATTGCAAAATATGGAAATTGTGGCAAAGGAAATCCTTCTTATCTGTCCAAAGCCACCTGTGAGGAACTCATTCAAATGATGGCTCAAAAGTGCTTATTGTTGATGAAGTAAAATCTTCTGGTTATTTTAGTTTGTCAGTTGATTCAGCACCAGATCTGTCACACATCAACCAGTTAAGTGTTGTACTTAGGTATTTAAAAGATGGACAGCCTATTGAACGCTTTTTAAGGAAATGAAAAACCATACCAGTGAGGAAATGGCAAATCAGGTGTTGCAGTACTTACGTAAAGTTTGTCAGCTAAACATTTCAAAATGTAGGGGTCAGTCAACGCTGCTAACATGTCTGGGCATTATAAGGGGATGCAGCAAAAAATTTTAGAAACAAACAAGTTTGCTATATATGTGCCCTGTGCAGCTCATTCACTAAATTTGGTAGGCCAAAGTGTTGACTGCTGCCAAGAGGCAGTTAATTTCTTCTCTACAGTGCAGTTGCTCTATACCTTTTTTTCAGCCTCAACCAGCCGGTGGACAATTCTTAAAGGTTATATTGGAAATGAAAATGTCTTAAAATCCCTCTCTGATACCAGATGGGAGGCACATGCTATGGCAACAGCAGCAATTTTGAAATCTTTCCTTCAAATTTTAGAAGCGTTGGACTGTATAGTCAAAACCAATCACAAAAGGGAGACACTAGAAGAGAAACAGATAATATTGCAAGTAAGTGCAACAGCTAGAATTCATTTTTATGTTGCATTTTTGGAATGAGATTTTGCAAAATTTCATAGAATAAGCCAAGTTCTACAGAATGAGGATGTCAACTTAAAAACATGTGCAGATCTGTATGGATCATTAGCTGACCAATTGTGCACTTCACGAAATGAATTTGAAAGATATGAAACAGCTACAAAGGAAGTGCTACCAGATGTTGATTACAAGGCAGCTCAAACTCGCAAACACATCAGAAAGAAGGTACCCAATGACGGAGATGCTCCAGAAGTATATCTGAGTGCCAGAGATAAATTTCGTATCACCACCTTTTACACAATTGTTGACAAACTTGAAACTGAGATGAGAAGAAAGGGGAGATATACAAAGAAATATCAGAGAGATTTTCTTTTCTAAGTGATGTACCACATAATGCTACTTCAGTGACTTCATCATCTACTGAAATTGAAAGATATTCTCAGTGTTGTCAAAAGCTGATTGATGTTTACCCAAAAGACTTGAACACTAATTTCTCAGCTGAACTTCAGCAATTTCAGTCATGCTGAACTTTATAAAATAATTGTAGAAGACAATATTGAGTGTGCCTTTCCAAATGTAGACATTGTCTTTCGTATATTTTTAACATTAATGGTTACAAATTGCTCAGCTGAACGTTCATTTTCTCAATTGAAGTATATTAAAAATCCCAGTAGAACAACTATGCAACAAGGCAGGTTGAATGCCTTACCTCTACTAAATATAGAAGCAGATGTGTTACGTAAGATTAATTTTGAGGATCTGATCAAAGACTTTGCAATTAAAAAAAGTAGGAAAAAACTTTTCAAATCTAAATAAAGTTGAAGTATACAAAAATAAACATTATTTTTCATCTTACTATAAGTTTTGTTTCATTTTGAAAAATAAAAATTTATTTTATGGTTTATATTGTTTATATTTTGGTGCCCCACATATATATGGGGCACCAAAATTTTTTAAGTGCTTAGTGCCTCTATGGGTCTTAATCTGGCCCTGGTTGGCAGTACTGTTAGTTAACATGTACTAACATGAAAATTTTAGTATTAAACCTACGACAATGTCATAATGCTAAGATTTATCATAAATGAAATATATGAATTTGTTTAAGAACAAAAAAGCACTTTTTTAAATTAGTACAAATCAATTTCCGCAGCTCCAAATCTCAGCTCCCTAAAAAACCACAACAAAAAAATTTCAACCAATCAAAATACTTAAGAGCTTGACACAGCCTACGTAATATACACTATGAAATTTTATTCTGATGACAGCTTTCCCAAAGCAGTCTCACTTCACCCCATAAATAAATTTAATCTTTCAGTCTATATTTTTATGTTTTACTTTCAAGTCCTTCACATTCTTTTCTTATCCTTGACAGTTTTCATGTTCTAGTTTTTAACATTTTAATATTTTTCATTTTTAAATTTTACAACTTTTATAGTGTATTTCCTAATAGCATCACATCATTCGTTACTGGATTTATTCTCATCTTTTAATAGTATCCTATTATTTTTACACTTCTTTATTCTTATCTGTTTCAAATTTTGAAATTCAATGGGGCTCTATCTTACTATTTTATCTATCACCAATATCATACTTATTAGTTGTCATCTACAATCTCGACTCCAAATTTCAAAGATTGTTATTGCCAAAAGAACAACAAAGATAGGCAATATATATGATTGCTTCATTAAATTTTTATTTTTTTTTTTAACTATAAAATAGAGTTACAGTCAAGAGCCACATTCTAATCTAGATACCCTTATAACAAAAAAGTTTTGCTCATCTCTTTATATTAATGATACAAAAGGAGCAGAATGAGCTCAAAGTTCAGAGACAATATAAAGAATGTGGGTTTCACTATAATATGGTTTGTAATTAGTGCAAAATGCATTATAGTACATTATTGTAATTTCTTCAGAAAGGCATTTATATTGACTACATTTTACATCAATAGTTATTTATTTCATTGGAACTTAGAAAATTAAGGCAGAACACATTTCTAGGCATTATAAAGACATTCTTGAACATTCTTGGTCATATTTATTGCGTTGAAATGTCGAGCCACAGTACACTGTTGTAGCAGCAAAGATGTTGCCATTTTATGAATTTTTATCTGCAGCTTATTACCCCTTTATATGCAATTTTGAATGAGAATGGGAAATGTAAAATAGGTGAAGGACTTAAGTAATTTTTGTAGAAAGACTTATACGCTGGTTAAACATAACTAAATACTTAAGGAATTGACAGCGTACACTAGAAATATAAATTAAATCAAGTTTAATATATACTTTCTGATATTTCGGCAACAGTATGTTGCCATCTTCATGGGACCTTAAGATAAATATACGTGCTCGCAAGTACTACATAACAGCAAATGAGAAACGAAGTAAGGAAGCTACCATTTTCCTAAAGTCCTGATGGTGTCCCCTGGCAGCCTATGTTCTTGGCCTTTGGGCTGAAGTTCTTCTGATATATGTTTCCCAAATTTGGGGCAGTCTCATGCATCCAAATTTGTTAAGGTTTGGCATGTTCCTAAGGGCTGAGGCTGATTCCATGAATAGTCTTTCATATTTGAACTTGCTGTGGTGTATTACTGTGGCGAGTATCCAGAGTATGGTCTGCAAGCCCAGAGTGGCTGTACAGGTTAAATCGTATGTAGTCCTTGTGTTCTGAGATTCTGATATTTGCTGTCCTGCCTGTTTGGCCATAGTAGGACAATTTACAACTGCAAGGGACCTAGTATACACCAGGTAAGTCTAGGGGAAGTGATTGGTCTTTAGTGGAGCAGATAAGGGATGCCAGTTTTCTATGTGGTCTGTAACAAGAGGTCAAGTCATGTTTTTTTTTAGGATTTTGTTGATTTTTTCCAAGGTGCCTCAGATGTAGGGAATGGTGATGGATTTAGAGTAATCTTTTTTGTGAAGGTGGGGAGGGTGGGTTGTGGATAACTGGTTTTAGTATTTTTAGGATTTTTTTTTTGGGGGTGGGGTTGGCCATTGGCTGAGAAAGTGTTAAGGATGTGATTTAATTCAGTAGTTAGGGCTTGATCATTTGAACAGATTAGTTTTGCCCTGTTGAATAGTGTCTTAATTACTCCATATTGTTGTGAGGGGGGAGGGATTGTTGGTGAATGTATCTGCCTGTATGGGTGGGTTTTTTATAAACTGAGAAAACCAAGGTTCCATCAGGTTGGTGGGTGACTAGTGTGTCTAGGAAGGGGAGACTATTGTTTTTCTCTTTATCTTGATTCTAGGGTATTGGTTGTTAAGTGTGTTAAGAAGGAGAGGAGTGTATCCGGGCCATGTGGCCAAATAGTGAACACATCATCAAAGTAGCGAAGCCATATGGTAGGTTTTTGTGGGGCAGAGTTTAAGGCTTTCTCTTCAAAAGTCTCCATAAAGAAGTTGGCCAAGGATGGGGAAATTGGTGAACCCATTGATATCCACTCTATCTGTTTGTAGAATTTTTCCTACCAAACAAAGTAGCCTGAGTTCATTGTGAACTGAAATAGGGCTGAGATATCGGAAGGAAATTTAGTTTGGCTTTAAGCTTTAAGGTTTCTTTGAGTGGAACATTTGTGAATAAGGAGGAGACGTCAAAACTGACCATTATGTTGGAGTGTAAGATTTACTATACTGGCTTTGAAGTGGGCTGAATTTTTTAAGTGTGATGGTGTGTTGCCAGTATAGTGTGAGAATGCTTTGGCTAAATATTTAGCTAGTTTGTAAGTGGGGGAATCAATGCCATCCACTATGGGACATAATGGCACATTTTCTTTATGTATTTTTGGGAGCCCATATATATGGGGGGGGGGGGTCTAGAGTTATATGGTTTTAGTCTGTTAGTAATCTCCACAGGCCAAGAAGTGACCTTCTTAAGGAGCCTATGGAGTTTTCTAATTTGTGAGTTGGTGGGATTGTATTCAGTGGGGAGGTAAGTACCTCGATCTAATAGTAAAGGCTTAAGCTTACCTGTGTAGTCATTATGATTGAATACCACAGTGACGTTCCCTTATCCGCTTTGGTGATAAGTATTTCTTTGTTTTTCTTCAATTCCTATAGAGACTTGTATTCACTAATGGATATGTTGGTTTTTAGTGGTTTTGCTTTTGTGAGAACACAGGCTACATCCAATCTAATATTGTTGGCGATGTGGTTTGGAAGGTGATGAATCCCGGATTCAATCTGGATCATTAATTCTTTGGCCGGTAATTTCCTAGGAGCAATGGTGAACTTGTGACCACGTGACAGAGCGTTGAGTGCTTCAGGCTTCAAGATGAATGAAGAAAGGTTAAAAGTTAAAGTGTTGGTTTGTAGTTTTGGTTTGGACGTTGAGTTCTTTAATTTATCAAACTTGTTGATATGTCGATTCCGTGTACGTTCGAAATCTTTGTTTGCCGCAGTGCACGAGACGTCATGTAGAATTGACCAAAGTTCGTCGTGATTTAGTGTATTTGAAGGCTCATTCTCTAGCACTAAAATAGCTCTGTTTACGTCTCCTAGGGAACCATGTGTGGCGATAATTTGCTCCCAAAGTAAAGATGTCTCACCCGGTTGTAGATATGGAGAGCTTTCTGTGAAATGAAACGGTGCTTAAATTTTACACATTTTGGGATTCCTTGATTATCCAGGTAGCGTTTTAGGAAGTTCAGACGATTTCAGTTGGCTAGATAGCTTCAGCTTCAGTTTGCCGTAATGGTGGGCCTTGCATGCGATGGAATCTCAGTGCATGGTAGTAATTCTTGTAGGAAGGCTTATACGCTTGTTAAACATGATAACTAAATACTTAAGGAATTGACAACATACACTAGAAATATAAATTAAATCAACTTTTATATATACTTTCCGATATTTCGGCAAACGTCACGTTGCCATCTTCTTGGGAACTTAATACAAAGACAAGTGCACACAAGTACTACATAACAGCAGCAAATGAGAACCGAAGCTAGCGTTTTCCTAAAGTTCTGCTGGTGCCCCCTGGTGGGCTATATTAGGTGTTCTTGGCCTTTGGGCTGAAGTGCTTCTGATATATGTTTCACAAATTTCGGGCAGTCTCATGCATCCAAATTTGTTAAGGTTTGGCATGTTCCTAAGGGCTGAGGCTGATTCCATGAATAGTCTTTCATATTTGAACTTGCTGCAGTGTATTACTGTGGCTTGCATGTGGCAGAATTGAATCAAGGAAACAGCAGTTGATTAGTGGAGCATATAAGTATACCCCCCCCCCCCGTATATATGGGCTCCCAAAAATACATAATGAAATTCTGCCATTACATCCCATAGTAGATGGCAGTGATTCCCCCACTTACAAACTAGCTAAATATTTAGCCAAAGCGCTCTCACACTATACTGACAACACACCATCACACATAAAAAAACTCAGCTCACTTCAAAGCCAGTATAGAAAACCATACACTCCAACATAATGGTCAGTTTTGACGTCTTCTCCTCATTCACAAATGTCGCCCTCAAAAAAACCTTAGAGCTAATCCAAACTACATTTCCTCCCGATATCTCAGCCCTATTTCAGTTCACAATGAACTCAGGCTATTTCGTTTGGCAGGAAAAATTCTGCAAACAGATAGAGGGGACAGCCATGGATTCACCACTTTCCCAACCCTTGGCCAACTTCTTTATGGAGACTTTTGAAGAGAAGGCCTTAAACTCTGCCCCACAAAAACCTACCATATAGCTTTGCTACGTTGATGATGTGTTCGCTATTTGGCCACATGGCCCAGATACACTCCTCTCCTTCTTAATGTTGGATTCTGATTATGTAGAGATTAAAGTAATTATTATTTGCTTCAGAATCCAGCACGATCTTCCATCACAAAGACTAGACTTGTAAATATTATTTAATGTAAACTACTTATTTTACAATTTAATATTCATATAACTACTTTAATTTTGTCTAATATTTAATTATTTAATCAAGATATATGTATTAATAATGAAAAGACTGTATTAAATATTATTAAGCTATTTTAATTATTACTATGTTAATATTATAAGAACTTGTATTTGATAATTTAACTGTGCATTATTTGAAATGTAAATATTCTCTATTTATTCCTGTTTGTAAAGTTTAACATTATCTAATAACTCAATTTTATTATATTTTGTTTTGTTGTCATGGAGATGCATGTAAGTAAGTAAACGAGCTCGAGAATTGGAATGCAATGTGAGGAGGAGGTTTATTGAAAAGAGTTTTAGAAAGAAATGACGTGAGCAATTTAGGGGGAAAAACAGATATATAAGCAACGAACGCTGGAATTATTAATTAATTAGGAGATTAGAGATTTATTAGAGAGAGATTGGCATTAGGTTGGAATCAGAGCATTTGGCTTTCGAAAATCACAGTGCGATAATATCGAGTCGGCAAGTCACTCAAGCAGCTAAATAAAGTCTACTAGTTGAGAGGCGGTTAGCTAATAAGTTGTAAAATAACAAATAAAGCTACGGAAGATAGCTAAGTGATATGGATAGACTAGCGATTACTTGAGTTGAGATTTAATTTCAGGGCCGACCTTTCAAGGACACATGGAAACTTGAAGCATAGCACGAAGTAACTAGAGAAGAATTAGAGGCAACAGAGTTGTGTTTAATGATAGCGGTGTCAAGAATTAGAGTACCTAAAGGATTAAATTGAATGCTGGAGGAATGAACAACTGTGTATATAAAACCTCAAGTTAAGGAATTATTGTATGTTGCCTTATTTCATGACTGATCAGTAGTACTTTATGCACCCAACGTTTGTTTATGTGTGTAGTGACCGACGATTAATTCAGTTATTGCTTAGAAGATTTATTTTAATGAGTGCCGTATACTGTTTAAGTGTTTACAGTTATAAAAAATGTTTGTGTGTAAGTTAAAGAAGAAAAAAGATTATCGGTAAGATTATTCCAATCTTTAATAATTCTATACAGAGAAGTGTGCGAGTTTCATCCTAGAAATTCCCTATACTAACAGTAACTGTTGCGAAGAATTAACTGAAGTGTAAAATTAAAAGTGTTTGTTTGTAAAGAGGTGTTACTGAAATTTTTATTGTATTTAAAACTTAAAGAACTATGAGATATTGATGTGAATGATCATTAAGGAACTTTATTAAATAGCTAAAAGGAACTGTGAGAAGACTGTATTACAGATAACAGAATTACCATTGTCTGAGTTTGCATGACTTTATTATCAGAAAGGCTAAAGTGTTTATAATAACTTATTTAGTATTTTGATCTTAAGTGTATAATTTGTGATTTTAAAATTAAATGTTTGTTTTTGTTTATCAAAAGATGTATTTTGCCTGAATCTCTTTTACTGCACCATTCATTAAATATTCGAACCAAAACGGGTAAAATAAGTAAGTTAAATATACTCGGCCAGTATATATAGTAATAACAACATATAAGGGAAAGGTAGTTAAGAGTTGGTTTATCTTCATTTCTTGAACTAATTCAGATATAAAGTGGCACAGTCTTTAAATATAAATTTTCTATATATTTGAATTAGAAATCAACTCACAACTTATCAATTAGTTAAGAACAAGTAGGATCCAACATTAACACACTTAAACAACCAACACCCTGGAAAAAGAGAAAAACAATAGTCTCCCCCTTCAAAGACACACTAGTCATCTGCCAACCTGATGGAACCTTGGTTTTCTCGGTTTATAGAAATCCCACCCATACAAGGAGATACATTCACCAACAATTCCCCCCCTCCTTACAACAGTATGGAGTTATTAAGACACTATTCAACAGGGCAAAACTAATCTATTCAAATGACCAAGCCCTAACTACTGAACTAAATCACATCCTTAACACTTTCTCAGCTAATGGCTACCCCCCCCCCCAAAAAAAAAATCCTAAAAATACTAAAACCAGTTATCCACAACCCACTCCCCCCCCTCCCTTCACAAAAAAGATTACTCTAAATCCATCATCATTCCTTACATCCGAGGCACCTTGGAAAAAATCAACAAAATCCTAAAAAAACATGACTTGACCTATAGTTGCAGACCATATAGAAAATTAGCATCCCTTATCTGCTCCACTAAAGACCAACCACTTGCCCTAGACCTACCTGGTGTATACCAGGTCCCTTGCAGTAAATTGTCCTACTTTGGCTAAACAGGCAGGACAGCAAATATCAGAATCTCCAAACACAAGGACTACATCCGATTTCACCAACACAGCCACTCTGGGCTTGCAGACCATGCTCTAGATACTCGCCACAGAATAAGGTGGAAGAAAGCCACAGTAATACACAGCAGCAAGTTCAAATATGAAAGACTATTCATGGAATCAGCCTCAGCCCTTAGGAACATGCCAAACCTTAACAAATGTGGATGCATGAGACTGTCCAAAATTTGGGAAACTATATCAGAAGAACTTCAGCCCAAAGGCCAAGAACATAGCCCACCAGGGGACACTATCAGGACTTTAGGAAATGAGTAGCTTCCTCTCTTCGTTTCTCATTTGCTGTTATGGAGTACTTGCATGCATATGTCTTTATCTTAAGTTCCCATGAAGATGGCAATGTGACGTAGCCGAAATATCGGAAAGTATATATTAAGTTAATTTAATTTATATTTCTAGTATATGGTGTCAATTCCTAAGTATTTAGTTATCAGACCTAAGAAATGTAAATGGTTAACAATAGAAGA
This sequence comes from Typopeltis vanoorti, assembly GCF_054136105.1. Taxonomy (NCBI): domain Eukaryota; kingdom Metazoa; phylum Arthropoda; class Arachnida; order Uropygi; family Thelyphonidae; genus Typopeltis; species Typopeltis vanoorti. The sequence continues at coordinate 29,331,014 of NC_143564.1, read as the reverse complement.
AAAAAAATTAAAATTATAAAGTATCGTGAAGATCGTGCATCATTCACCAGAAAGCATATGATGATGATCATCATCATCAAATTCCTGCCATGTACCTTCAAGGGGTATACAGAATATGATAGTAGTGCATAAAAAATTTACATAATTATAAACTTCTAACTTCCTATCTACAATTTTCCTCCAAATCAGTCTGTTACCTGTCAAGACTCCAACATTACCAGATCTTCTGTACTACATGAAAAATTTACATCCTATTTTCCTATCTACAATTATCCTCCAGATCAGCCTGTTACTTGTCAAGACTCCAACATTATCAAATCTTATATTTCTATAGTCTAAAGCACTTTGTACAGTATCAATCCACTTGTATCTTGGTCTTCCTCTGGGTCTTTTTCCTGCCAATGTGGCAGAGAACACTTGTTTTGCTAATCTTTCCTGGTCCATTCTATTTAAGTGACCATACCACCTGAGATTAGCTCAGAAAATATGGTCACTGCATTCCTGGATGTTGACAATATCAAGTTCTTTCCTAATATCCTCGTTTTTAAATATATCATCATCATCAAATTCCTGCCATGTACCCTCAAGGGGTGTACAGGTTATGATAGTACTACATGAAAAAAATTACATCATTACTAACTTCCTATCTACAAATTTCCTCCAAATCAGTCTGTTACTTGTCAAGACTCCAACATTATCAGATCTTATATTTTTATCGTCTAAGACACTTTGTACCGTATCAGTCCACCAATATCTTGGTCTTCCTCTGGGTCGTTTTTCTGCAAACCTGGCAGAGAACACTTGTTTTGCTAATCTTTCTTTGCCCATTCTGTATAAGTGACCATACCACCTGAGATTAGCTCTGCTGATGCATTCCTGGATGATGACAATGTCAGGTTCTTTCCTAATATCCTTGTTTTTAATATGATATTGCCATTGATGCCATCTGTTCACACCTATAATCTTTCTCAGGACTCTCATATCTGTGGTCTCTAGTCTTTGGTCAAGTGTTTTACTTCTGACCCAGCTCTCAGATCCATAATTTAAAACTGGTTTGAACACTGTCTTGTATACAGCTAATGTAGTGTTCTGACTAATTTCTCTCTTATTCCATATGAATTTATTCAATTGACTTCCCTCCATACCAGCTTTCCTGATTCTGTTGTATATTTCTATATTTAATTTACCATCTTCAGTAAAAATCGTGCCTAAGTAGTTGAAATGTTTTACTTGTTCCACAGGTTCTCCGTTCACAACACAGTTGACATTTTCAATAATTCTGCCTATTTTCATTGTCTTTGTCTCTTTAATTCTGACCTTCGTACCGTGTCTATTGCAACAGTTATTCACTTTAGTCAGGGACTCTTGCAGACTTGTAGTGAATTTATTTAGAAGTATAACATCATCCGCATAAAGCAAAGAGCTGAGATTAACATCTCCAATTCTGATATCATGTTTAATACCACTTTCCTTCATAATTTATTAAAACACTTAAGGAATAGAACAACTTAGTTAAGGATATAAATTAAATTAAACTTTAATAAATATTTACCGTTATTTCGGCAACGTCACGTTGCATTTTCTAAAGGAACTTACAAAAAAGTTAAGTGCACGTAGGCACTACAACACAGAAACTGGGAATGAAGAGATAAGGCTATTGTTCACCTTACAGTCCTGATGGTGCCCTCTAGCGGGCTAAGTAAGTGTTCTTGGCCGTTGGGCTGAAGGTCTGCAGATGTAGGCCTCCAAATTTGGGGCAGTCTCATACAACCAAATTTGTTGAGGTTTGGAGAATTCCTTAGGGCTGAGGCTGATTCCATAAAGAGTCTTTCAAATTTGTATTTGCTACGGTGTATCACTGTAGCTTTCTTCCACCGTATTCTGTGGCGTGTATCCAGAGCATGGTCCGCAAGCCCAGAATGACTGTATTTGTGAAAACGGATGTAGTCCTTGTGTTCCGAAATTCTGATGTTCGCTGTCTGTTTGGCCAAACTAAGACAGTTTACAACTGCAAGGGACCTGGTAAAAACCAGGTTGGTCTAGGGGAAGTGGTTGGTCTTTAGTGGAGCGGATAAGGGATGCCAATTTTCTGTAAGGTTTGTAACAAGAGGTCAGGTCATGTTTTTTTAAGATTTTGGTAATCTTTTCCGAGGTGCCTTGGATGTAGGAAATGGTGATGGATTTAGAGTAATCCTTGTTGTTGGGGGGGGGGGGGATCTGTGGTTTGTAGGTTCTAATATTTTTTGGATTTTTTTTTGGGGGGTAGCCATTGGCTGAGAAAGTGTTGAGGATGTGATTTAGTTCAGTGTTTAGGGCCAAGTCACTTGAACAGATTAGTTTAGCCATGTTGTATAGTGTTTTCACTACTCCATATTTTTGTGAGGGGGGGGGATTGTTGGTGAATGTATCTGTATGGGTGGGTTTTCTGTAAACTGAAAACCAAGGATCCATTAGGCTGGCAGGTGACTAGTGTGTCTAGGAATGGGAGGCTGTTGTTTTCCTCTTTTTCCAGAGTGAATTTGATTCTGCAGACCTGCAGCCCAAAGGCCAAGAACACCTACTTAGCCCGCTAGAGGGCACCATCAGAACTGTTAGGGGAACAATAGCTTCATCTCTTCATTCCCAGTTTCTGTGTTGTAGTGCCTACGTGCACGTCAGATTTTTGTAAGTTCCTTTTGAAAATGGCAATGTGACATTGCCAAAATATCGGAAAATATTTATTAAAGTTTAATTTAATTTATATCCTTAACTACGTTGTTCTATTCCTTAAGTGTTTTAATAATGCATAACCAACGTATAAGTCTGTCTACGAGAATCAACATCATCCACGGAGATACAATCGCACGGAAAGCCCACCAATACGGTAAATTGAAATTGAAGCTATCTAGACAATTAAATCGTCTGGTGTTCCTGAAATGCTGCCGGGATAATAAAGTAATCCTGAACTGTGTAAAATTTAAGCACCAATTTATGTCACAAAAAGCTCTCCGAATATATAACCGCACTAGCTACGCGTTGCTACGCGAACAAATCACCGCCACCCGGTCGCTCTTAGCGGACATTAACAAAGCTATTCGTGGCATCGAAGATGAGCTTTCGTGCACTTTGAACCACGAACTTTGGTCGATTTTACATGACGTCTCATGTACTGCTACCGAAAAAGAATTTAAAAAAATACGAGGCCGACAGATGAAAAAGTTCGAAAAATTAAAAAAGAACTCTACCGTCTTTCCAAAACCTGCTACCAACATGGTAATCAACCTTTCTTCAGTCACCCTGAAGCCTGAAGCACTCAACGCGCTGTCACGTGAACACAGCTTCGCCATTGCTCCCAATAAAATATCTAGTGAGGATATTATGATCCAGATCGAGCGCAGAATCCGCCACCTTCCACATCAAGTTGCCAACAGTGTAAGACTGGATGTAGCCTGTGTTCTTTCCAAAGTAACACCACCGAAAACCAACATATCAAACAAGGAATATAAAGCTCTACAGGAAATGAAGAATAATAAAAAATTAGTTATCACCAAAGCGTATAAGGGAAATGCAACTGTAGTACTTAACCAAAAGGACTACACAGGTAAGCTGAATGGTGTTCTATTAGATCGGGCCACTTACCTCCTTATCAATTACAATCCCACCAACTCTCAAATTAGAAAACTTCACAGGCTCCTTAAGAGAGTCACTTCTTGGCCTGTAGAAGTTACCAACAGATTAAAGCCTTTTAACTCTATATCCCCCCGTATTTACGGACTCCCAAAAATACACAAAGAATATGTGCCATTACGTCCCATAGTGGATGGCATTGATTCCCCCACATACAAATTAGCTAAACATTTGGCCAAAGAGCTCACACACTATACTGGCACAACACACCATCACACATAAAAAACTCAACCCATTTCAAAGCGAGCATAGAAATCCTTACACTCCAACATACTGACATAATGGTCAGCTTTGATGTGTCCTCTTTATTTACAAATGTCCCACTCAAGGAAACTTTAGAGCTAATCCGAGCTAAATTTTCTCCCGATATCTCAGCCTTATTTCAGTTCACAATGAACTCAGGTTATTTCGTTTGGCAGGGAAAATTCTACAAACAAATAGAGGGGACAACCTTGGGTTCACCACTCTCCCACCCTTGGCCAATTTCTTTATGGAGACCTTTGAAGAAAAAGCCTTAGCATCTGCCCCACAAAAACCAACCATATTTGGCCACATGGCTCTGAAACACTTCTCTCCTTCTTAACACACTTAAACAACCAACACTCCAAAATCACATTCACTCTGGAAAAAGAGGAAAACAACAGCCTCCCTTTCCTAGACACACTAGTCACCAGCCAGCCTTATGGATCCTTGGTTTTCTCAGTTTACAGAAAACCACCTATACAGATACATTCACCTACAATCCCCCCCCCTAACAACAATATGGTGTAGTGAAAACACTATACAACAGGGCTAAACTAATCTGTTCAAACGACTTGGCCCTAAACACTGAACTAAATCACATCCTCAACACTTTCTCAGCCAATGGCTACCCCCCCCACACACACACAACAAGGATTACTCTAAATCCATCACTATTCCCTACATCCCAGGCACCTCGGAAAAGATTACCAAAATCTTAAAAAAACATGACCTTACCTCCTGTTACAAACCTTACAGAAAATTGGCATCCCTTATCCGCTCCACTAAAGACCAGCCACTTCCCCTAGTCCTACCTGGTGTTTACCAGGTCCCTTGCAGTTGTAAACTGTCTTACTTTGGCCAAACAGGCAGGACAGCGAATATCAGAATTTCGGAACACAAGGACTACATCCGTTTTCACAAATACAGTCATTCTGGGTTGCGGACCATGCTCTTGATACATGCCACAGAATACGGTGGAAGAAAGCTAAAGTGATACAGCGTAGCAAATACAAATTTGAAAGACTCTTTATGGAATCAGCCTCAGCCCTAAGAAATTCATCAAACCTCAACAAATTTGGTTGTATGCGACTGCCCCAAATTTGGGAGGCCTACATCTGCAGACCTTCAGCCCAACGGCCAAGAACACCTACTTAGCCCGCTAGAGGGCACCATCGGGACTGTTAGGAGAACAATAGCTTCATCTCTTCATTCCCAGTTTCTGAGTTGTAGTGCCTACGTGCACGTAACTTTTTTGTAAGTTCCTTTAGAAAATGGCAACGTGACGTTGCCGAAATATCGGAAAATATTTATTAAAGTTTAATTTAATTTATATCTTTAACTACGTTGTTCTATTCCTTAAGTGTTTTAATAATGCATAACCAACGTATAAGCCTGTTTACGAGAATCAACATCATCCACGGAGATACAATCGCACGGAAAGCCCGCCAATACGGTAAATTGAAATTACAGCTGTCTAGACAATTAAATCGTCTACCGTTCCTGAAACGCTGCCGGGATAATAAAGTAATCCCGAACTGTGTAAAATTTAAGCACCAATTTATGTCACAAAAAGCTCTCCGAATATATAACCGCGCTAGCTACGCGAACAAATCACCGCCACGCGGTCGCTCTTAGTGGACATTAACGAAGCCATTCGTGCCGTCGAAGATCAGCTTTCGCGCACTTTGAACCACGAACTTTGGTCGATTTTACATGACGTCTGATGTACTGCTGCCGAAAAAGAATTTAAAAAAATACGAGGCCGACAGATGAAAGAGTTCGAAAAATTAAAAAAGAACTCTACCATCTTTCCAAAACCTGCTACCAACATGGTAATCAACCTTTCTTCAGTCACCCTGAAGCCTGAAGCACTCAATGCGCTGTCACGTGGACATAACTTAGCCATTGCTCCCATTAAAATATCTAGCGAGGATATTATGATCCAGATCGAGCGCAGAATCCGCCACCTTCCACATCAAGTCGCCAACAGTGTAAGACTGGATGTAGCCTGTGTCCTTCCCAAAGCAAGACCACCAAAAACCAACATATCAAACAATGAATACAAAGCTCTACAGGAAATGAAGAATAATAAAGAATTAGTTATCACCAAAGCATATAAGTGAAATGCAACTGTAGTACTTAACCAAAAGGACTACACAAGTAAGCTGAATGCTCTTCTATTAGATCGGGCCACTTACCTCCCTATCAATTACAATCCCACCAACTCTCAAATTAGAAAACTTCACAGGCTCCTTAAGAGAGTCACTTCTTGGCCTGTAGAAGTTACCAACAGATTAAAGCCGTTTAACTCTATATCCCCCCGTATTTACGGACTCCCAAAAATACACAAAGAATATGTGCCATTACGTCCCATAGTGGATGGCATTGATTCCCTCACATACAAATTAGCTAAACATTTGGCCAAAGTGCTCACACACTATACTGGCACAACACACCATCACACATAAAAAACTTAACCCATTTCAAAGCCAGCATAGAAAACCTTACACTCCAACATACTGACATAATGGTCAGCTTTGATGTGTCCTCTTTATTTACAAATGTCCCACTCAAGGAAACTTTAGAGCTAATCCAAGCTAAATTTTCTCCCGATATCTCAGCCTTATTTCAGTTCACAATGAACTCAGGCTATTTCATTTGGCAGGGAAAATTCTACAAACAAATAGAGGGGACCGCCATGGGTTCACCACTCTCCCACCCTTGGCCAATTTCTTTATGGAGACCTTTGAAGAAAAAGCCTTATCCTCTGCCCCACAAAAACCAACCATATGGCTTCGCTATGTTGATGATGTGTTCGCTATTTGGCCACATGGCTCTGAAACACTTCTCTTCTTCTTAACACACTTAAACAACCAACACTTCAGAATCAAATTCACTCTGGAAAAAGAGGAAAACAACAGCCTCCCTTTCCTAGACGCACTATTCACCAGCCAGCCTAATGGATCCTTGGTTTTCTCAGTTTACAGAAAACCCACCCATACAGATACATTCACCAACAACCCCCCCCCCCCACCTCACAACAATATGGAGTAGTGAAAACTCTATACAACAGGGCTAAACTAATCTGTTCAAACGACTTGGCCCTAAACACTGAACTAAATCACATCCTCAACACTTTCTCAGCCAATGGCTACCCCCCCAAAAAAAATCCAAAAAATATTAGAACCTGCAAACAACAATTCCCCCCTCCCACACACACACACACAACAAGGATTACTCTAAATCCATCACCATTCCCTACATCCCAGGCACCTCGGAAAAGATTATCAAAATCTTAAAAAAACATGACCTTACCTCCTGTTACAAACCTTACAGAAAATTTGCATCCGTTATCCGCTCCACTAAAGTCCAACCACTTCCCCTAGTCCTACCTGGTTTTTACCAGGTCCCTTACAGTTGTAAACTGTCTTACTTTGGCCAAACAGGCAGGACAGCGAATATCAGAATTTCGGAACACAAGGATTACATCCATTTTCACAAATACAGTCATTCTGGGCTTGCGTACCATGCTCTGGATACATGCCACAGAATACGGTGGAAGAAAGCTACAGTGATACACCGTAGCAAATACAAATTTGAAAGACTCTTTATGGAATCAGCCTCAGCCCTAAGAAATTCTCTAAGTAGGTGTTCTTGGCCGTTGGGCTGAAGGTCTGCAGATGTAGGCCTCCCAAATTTGGGGCGGTCGCATACAACCAAATTTGTTGAGGTTTGGCCAAACAGGCAGGACAGCGAATATCAGCATTTCGGAACACATGGACTACATCCGTTTTCACAAATACAGTCATTCTGGGCTTGCAGACCATGCTCTGGATACACGCTGCAGAATACAGTGGAAGAAAGCTACAGTGATACACCGTAGCAAATACAGATTTGAAAGACTCTTTATGGAATCAGCCTCAGTCCTAAGAAATTCTCCAAACCTCAACAAATTTGGTTGTATGTGACTGCCCCAAATTTGGGAGGCCTACATCTGCAGACCTTCAGCCCAACGGCCAAGAACACCTACTTAGCCCGCTAGAGGGCACCATCAGGACTGTTAGGAGAACAATAGCTTCATCTCTTCATTCCCAGTTTCTGTGTTGTAGTGCTTACGTGCACGTAACTTTTTTGTAAGTTCCTTTAGAAAATGGCAACATGATGTTGCCGAAATATCGGAAAATATTTATTAAAGTTTAATTTAATTTATATCCTTAACTACGTTGTTCTATTTCTTAAGTGTTTTAATAATGCATAACCAACGTATAAGCCTGTCTACAAGAATTTCCTTCATAATGTGATCCATATAGATAATGAATAACAGAGGGGATAATGTACATCCTTGTCTGACACCAAATTTAACATTAAACCATCTTCCTGTACTTCCTTCAATTCTAACCGCTGCCTTACAACTCAAGTAAAGACTAAGTATTGCTTGATGTAATGCCCTATTGACACCATATAACTGTAGTGTTTTGAATAGCTTCTCTCTCTCAGCACCTTGTCATATTATTTTTCCATATCTACAAAACTTAAATACCAATCTCTGTAATATTCCCAAGATTTCTCAACTATGTGTCGTAAAGTGAAAACCTGAACCTAATAACCTCTATTTGGGCTGAATCCAGCTTGTTCTTCACCAAGATTCTCTTCCACAATCCTTCTCAGCTGTTTCTCAAACTAGTGGGCTAGTGGGTCAAGTGCTACGGACGTGTTTTGAAGAGCTCCTGATTCAGATAAGTTTTACTAGGAATAATTAAGTATATATGCGTAATTGTTTAAGTAAGAGCGGCTGTAAACGTTGTACGCTACCGATATTATTAGTGTGGGTTTTTTTTTCTTGTTTAAACTAAATACGAAAACGTTAATATTAGACCTAGCAACCTGCAAAGAAAAAAAAAATGGTGGCGGCATTGTCATTCCATGATTTTAATTTGGATTTCAGTCGGTTCGTTAAGTGTGAGGTCTGTTATATGTATTCCTTCGATTACATAAATGATTTGTGAATGTTTAGTGTGGATGGAAGAAGGGTGTGTGCGAAATGTGACCTGAACAAGGAATTGATGAATGCGAATATGAAGTTGATGACAGAAAGTGCTAGTACCGATTGTGTCTCGAGTGCACGTTTGAAAGAGAAGGATAGTGACAAAGACAGGCGAAAAAATGTTAAAAAATCAGGAAAAAAGAAAAAGAGCGATTTGACAACCATAACGGATGTTAAAAGGGATGAAAGTGAGGCGGAAAGAAACGAAATTGAGAGAACGATTGAAAGTAGAAATGGCGTGATGCAGAAATCGCAAGTAAAAAAAATCGAAAGAATGAATGATAGCGAAAAAAGAATGACTGATGGCGAAAGTTGGACGCATGTTGGAACGAAAGTACTGAACCAAAGAAAGATGAATGATAGCGAAAGTTGGACACATGTTAGTCCGAAAGTACGGAAACAAAGAAAGATATGTGAGAGTGAAAGTGAGAAGAATGATAGTGAAAGTTGGACGAATGTTGGACCGAAAGTACAGAAACAAAGAAGGATGAATGAGAGGGAAAGTGAGAAGAGGGGGTCGAGAGTTAGAAAGTTAGAAAGATTTAATGATAGAGTGAATGTGTCGCAAGGTTCGGAAGGTGAATTGGATTGGATGAAGCAAGAAATGAAATGGATGCGGAATGAAATTAAGAGAATTCAGGTCAAAACTATTAAAATAAATCATGATGGCATGAAAGAGTTAACAAAAGATGAGTGAGTGGCGTTGTATGGCGACTCCATTATTAAAGGTGTGCTAGAGAATAAAATGCACAAGGTATGTTTTCCAGGCGGTAAAATGAGTAGAGTGATTGAGGCATTGAATATGAGGCGGGAACGAGCAAAAGAGTTAATTGTATTAATTGGTACATATGATTTGAGAGAGAACAAAGAGCATGTCAAAATGAATGTCAGGAGACTGCTGAAAGATAAAGGAGAATAGTGTGACAGGAAGGGTGGTCAGTGTGTTGCCTAGGTATGATTGTGGTGAAATGAGGTGGAGAGTAAGGATTATGAATGATATTCTGGCTGAAATGTGTGAGGAGATGGGAGTACAGTTTGTTAATGTGTGGAATGAGTTTGAGGGACGAAGTGAGCTGTATGGGAGCGATGGACTGCATTTGAGTGGTTATGGTGTGAGTCACTTGGAGAGACTGCTGCTGGAAAGTGGAGAAGTGAATAGAGAGAATGAATCAGATCGAGAGGGGAGTGATGTGGAAGAGCAGGAGAGTAAGATAGGAGAGATTGAAGGAGTGGAAATGAATGGGGAAGTGAGTGGTATGAGTATAGAAAATGAGAGAATGGGTGTGCAAGAGGAGCAGGGAAACGGGGAGGCTCAGGGTGGACAGGGATACACAGCGTGAGAAAGGTGGATGCTCCAAGAGGAGGTGAGAGCATGTGTAGGCAGGAAAGTAATGGGATGATCAGGGATCAAAAGGAAACAGATGGAATTGCAAAGGGTTCTAAAATGAAGAAGCAGAAAGGGAACTGGCCCCAGTCCAGCATGGAGAGATCACATCGAGTGAGTGGTATCAGTGGAACTAGCTGTAGATCCAGAAATTAGTTGTTGTGTTTGTATACCAATTCTAGAAGTATAAGAAACAAGGCGGATGAAATGGTTGCACAAATTGCGTCTGTGCACCCAGAGATTGTCGGAATAAGTGATACATGGTTAGATGAGGATGACATCCTGACAGGAATAGAGATGGAAAGGTGTGATGTGTTTCGTGAGGATAGAAGGGGTAAAAAGGGAGGGGGAGTGCTATTGATGATAGAGAAAGAGTTATGTCCATACAAGGTAGAGATGCAAGAGGGAAATGGGGCCACTGGTTTTGAGGCAGTATGGTGTGAGATAGAGGTGAATAGAATCAAATACTTGGTGGAATGTTGTTATAGACCTGGTAATGTGGATGGTGGTGATAGTGAAATGTATAGTCAAATAAGCCAAGCAAATAAGAAAAGGGTGATCATTATGGGTCATTTTAATTATGACAATATAGACTGGAGTGAAGAGATAGCAACTGGAAGTAAAGAAAATGAGTTTCTTGAGTTTTTGAGGGATAACTACCTCAGACAGTATGTAACAGAGGGCACACGAGGATTAAGGGTCTTGGATTTGGTCATCTCATCAGAGGATGTAATTATAAATGAGGTGTCAAATCATCCAATAATTGGTGAAAGTGACCATGAGGTGATTACCTGGGTGGTTGCCAGCAGTGCAAGGACCCCTGTGAAAAAAGGATATATGTGGAATTACAAGGTGGGTGATTATGAAGAGCTCAGGAGACAGCTTGCAGGTGTAGCATGGAATGAGGAGTTAGTTGGAAAAGAGATCAATGCAGCTTGGGGGATTTTCAAAAAATATTTAGTGGATGCAATGTCTAAATGTATACAACGGGTGAGAAGGTTAAATAAGGTAGGTGTGAGATGGATGAATAAAGAGATTAAGCATGCAATACAGAAAAAAAGGGCATTGTGGAGGCAGCATAAGAGAAGTGGAAGTAACCAGTTTCATCAGGTCTACAAAGACCAGTCAAGGAGGGTGACTTGGTTGGTGAGAGTAGCTAAAGAGAGGTATGAACAGCAGTTAGCTAATGAAGCTAAAAAGAATCCTAGGGAGTTCTTTCGATATGTAGCCAGCAAAAGAAAGAATGATTATGGAAGGATGACATTGATTGGAAGAAATGGTATAAAGACAGCTGTTGCAGAATGTGTGGTGGAGATATTTAATGAGCAGTTCATAAAGATCTTTCAATCTTGTGAATGTGACTTCATGGAGAGATTAAGAGCAGTTGATGATGGGGAGGTGAGACTGACTGTAAGTGAGCAAGAGGTGTTTGGGGAGTTGAGTAAACTAGATGTAAATAAGGCTGTGGGACTTGATAATATATCACCGCGTATTCTGAAGGAATGTGCCAGAGAGTTGACACCTGCCTTGACATATTTTTTTTAATACGAGTCTTGCACTTGGTCAAGTCCCTAAAGAGTGGAAGGAGGGCAAGATTGTGCCACTTCATAAAGGAGGTGATTGAACTCAAGCATCAAACTATAGGCCCATCTGTGTGTCAGGTGTTGTGGTTAAGTTGTTGGAGAAGCTTGTGAGAACTAGGATCCAGAGTTGGGTTGACAACAATGGTATAATCTTTGATGGACAGCATGGATTTGCTAAAGGGAGGTCGTGTTTTAGTAATCTACTTACTTATTACAATAAAGTGACTGCTTCCTTGGACAGAGGAGAAGGATACACAGTAATATACTTGGATTTCGCAAAAGCTTTTGATAGAGTACCTCATGATAAGTTGACAGTCAAACTAGAGCAGATGGGGTTGGATATTAGATTAGTGCATTGAATTGGAGACTGGCTATCTGATAGGTATCAACAAGTTATGTATGGGGGTGCAATATCCAGGAAAAGGAAAGTCACTAGTGGAATGCCTCAGGGATCTGTTTTAGGGCCATTACTATTTAACTTGTATATTAATGATATTGGCAAAGATTAGGATGGAGATATTCAGTTGTTTGCAGATGATGCAAAGTTGGGACGAACCATAAAGAGTAGTGAAGATGTTGTGGCCTTGCAAGAAGACTTGAATAAATTGAGTGATTGGGCAAGCAAATGGGGATGTGAGTTCAATGTTGCAAAATGTAAAGTTTTAAAATTTGGAAAACAAAGATGGGATGCAGAATTTATGCTTGGTGAGAATATATTGTTGGAAGTAGAGGAAATAAGAGATCTGGGAGTGATAGTGGATAAGGATCTAAAATTTAGGGGACACATCGCCAAAATTGTGAAGACAACACAAAGACTTCTGGGAATGATGCGGAGGACAGTGACGTGTAGAAGTAGGGAGATTCTTGTTCCGTTGTATAAGGCTTTGATTAGGCCACACATGGACTATTGTGCCCAGATTTGGTCACCTGGTTTTCAGAAGGATGAAGAGATGTTGGAAAGGGTCCAAAGGCGACTGACTACTGTAGTTTCTGACCTCTGGAATGTCGAGTATGAGGAAAGATTGAAAAGATGTAATTTGCAGAGTCTAGTGGAGAGAAGGAAGAGGGGAGATATGATAGAGACCTACAAGTTGGTAAGGGGTTGTTATAGGATCAATGGTGGAGAAGTTCTACAGAGAATAGTGGGAGATCAGGGGAGAACCAGAGGTCATCCCTGGAAACTGTATAAAGAGGGTGTGAGTAGGGGAGTGAGAGGCAGGTTTTTTTCGTGCAGAGTTGTGAATGATTGGAATGCCTTGCCTGAGAGTGTGGTGTCTGCAAGGAGTTTGAATGTGTTTAAGACCCAGTATGGTGAGATGTGTGTGAGATAAAAGGACCTCCTGGATGACTCTTTGACTCCATGAGGTCTTGTTTAATAATAATAATAATAATAATAATAATAATACTTGCATAGATCTTACCAGGAACACTCAGTAGAGAAATACCTCTGTAATTCAGTTTTATTTCCCTTTTTATATATGGGTACTGTGAGAGCTCTAACTCCATCTGGCATTCGTCCCTCTTTCCAGGTTCTGAATTATGCAGTGTAGTTACTAGAAGACTTTTATACCCCCATACTTCAGCATTTCTGGTGAATATCATCTACTCCTGTTGCCTTTCCACATTTCATGCTTTTGTTGGCTTTTTCTGCTTCAAGTATTGTTATGTATTCCTGACAGCACAGTAGTAAAAAACACTGTTGAGTGTTTTTTACCACTGTGCTGTCATCACTGCTTGTTTCATTTATCAATTTTTCGAAGTTTCTTTTTCTCCAGTTTTTGTGTCACCTTTATCATTTCAATTCTTTTTACAGCAATCTTTCCTCCATTTCTGAGCTTCTTCAACAACCTCTAGAATATCTTGCCACCTTCTTGATATTTATTTTCTATGTTCTAAAAAAGTAATCCCATAACTTTAATTTAGCTAGTTTTACACAGTGTTTAGCGTTCTTTTTGTCTCTGTATTCTCTGAGAGCTCATGATGACTTATTTGCCAGGAACTTTCGATATGCTATCTTCTTTTTTCTTCACTGCCTCTTTAACTTCCTATGTTCACCATGGAGTTCTAATTTTTCTATCCTTACAGACAACCTCACTACATGTGCCTCTCTGGCTGAATCAATGAGTGTTTTCTTCAGGGCTTGCCACTGAATCTCCAAGGTTTGGTTCCTGTTCTCAAACTGTTTCATTTTTTCTTGAATAATGTTTGTGTATTTTAGTCTACAGTTCACATTTGAGAGCTGCTCAACTTTTATTCACTTTAAAACTTTCATACATGTTCTTTTTTCGATATGAAATTCAATTTTATCCTGCTCAGGATTAAATGGTGATCACTTCCAATTTTAAATCCTCTGTATGCTCTAGTATCCTGCACCAGGGAAAAAACATCACTATCAGCAATAACATAGTCAATGAGACTTTTCTTATTCCTTGCCTGTTCTCTCCATGTGAATTTCTGCACATATTTATGTTGGAAAATTGTGTTAGTAATAACCAGTCCATGTCCTGAGCAAAATTCCAACAGGTATTTGCCATTATTATTAGCTTTGCTCTTTTCTCCAAATTTTCCCAATATATTTTTGTATGTCTGGCAATCATTTCCTACTCTGCTATTTAGATCCCCAACAAGGACCAACTTTTCCTTTGCATTGTGTCAGTTGCTCTCTCTTGAGCCTCAAAAAATTCTTCCACTTCTATCTTAATAGAACTTTCTGTGAGGTCATAGGTACAAATGAATCTCATTATCCAGTTCCCTATTCTGATATTTCCCACATCATTCTTCTTGAGACTGCCTGCCATCCAAGAAGAATAGCCTCATATTTAGTGTTGAATACTATGGCTACTCCTTCTTTTCCTTGATTATCATTGCCTGAATATAACATTTTGTACTTATTGCTCAGAAAGATCTCACCAGTTTTGTCTTTTTTGTTCCAGTCACTCCTGTTATGTCGATCTGATACTTATCTAATTCCTCAGCTAGCTTCATTTCTTTGCCATTCAGGCTTCTTATGTTGATAGTACCGATGTTGAACTCTGAAGTTCAGTTGGGGTTTGTTTTAAAATTGTTCCAGTAGCTGACTTTTCGCTGTTCACCCTGGTTCCCCTGGCGAAAACAATGGGGGCCTTGTTTAACGTTGCGATACTCCATCTGGCATGAAATCCTGTCATGTTGTTCCATCATTTTAAATTTTGGTTTATGCCAGTAATTATACAATTTTCTCGGCTAAATTCCAAATTGACCTTATTCGTTCAGTATCCAGATAGATCCCTAACAGGGTGCACTACGAGAAGGTGAGGATTGGACAGTAGATCAGAAATTCTGGTCAGTTCTCCACATAGCCTTTATTATTATAATAAAGGTCTTTATTATAATAGTTTATTAAGAGGAGTAACATGGGAGTTTTCCCAGAAATAATATACATAAACTACTTAATCATGTTTTTAGCATTAATATAATGAGTTTCAGTGTAATATTTCAAACAGCGAATTACTGTATTAATGCAAAAAACATGATTAAGTAGATCCATTATGTGCCAAGAGAAAAGCTATTCAAAACACCAAGTTGTATTGGTGTTATATTACAATCGGACATTATATCAAGCAATACTTCCTCTTTATTTGAGTTGTAAGTCAGCAGTTTAGAATTGAAGGAAGTACAGGAAGATGGTTATATGTTAAATCTCGTGTCACACAAGGATGTACATTATCCCCTCTGTTTATTATCTGTATGGATCACATTATGAAGGAAAGTGGTATTAAACCTGACATCAAAATTGAAGATGTTAATCTCAGTTCTTTACTCTATGCAGATGATGTTATACTTCTAAATAAATCTGCTACAAGTCTGCAAGATTCCCTGAATAACTTGAATAACTCTTGTAATCGATTTGGTATATACATCAGCAGTAACAAGACAAAGACAATGAAAATAGGCAGAAGCATTGAAAATATCAACTGCAATGTGAATGGAGAACCTATAGAACATTGTACCTAAGTAGCATTTCAGCTACTTAGGCACGATTTTTAGTGAAGATGATAAATTAAATTTGGAAATAGACAACAGAATCAACAAAGCTGGTATGGTAGGAAGTTAACTGAATAAATTTATATGGAATAAGAGTGAAGTTAGTCAAAACACTAAATTAGCTGTATACAAGACAGTGTTCAAACCAATTTTAACTTATGGATCTGAGAGCTGGGCTAGAAATAAAACACTTGACCAAAGACTAGAGACCACAGATATGAGAGTCCTGAGAAAGATTAGGGTCATGAACAGATGGCATCAATGGCAATATTATATTAAAAATAAGGTTATTAGGAAAGAACTTGACATTATTATCATTCAGGAATGTGTTATCAGAGCTAATTTCAGGTGGTATGGTCACTTAAACAGAATGGGAGAGGAAAAATTAGCAAAACAAGTGTTCTTTGCCAGGTTGGCAGAAAAAAGACCAAGAGGAAGACCAAGATATAGGTGGATTGATACAGTAAAAAGTGCCTTATATAAGATGTTATCTAAGGCACTTTTTATCTCCAACATTATCACATCTTAAACATAAGATCTGATAATGTTGGAGTCTTGACAGGTAACAGATTGATTTGGAGGAAAATTGTAGATAGGAAATTAGTAATTATGTAAATTTTTCATGTAGTGCTATCATACCCTGTACACCTGTGCACCAATAATGAATATCATGTGGGGGGGGGGGGGGATCAGCACTTTAGACAGGATGTTCTATAACAAACATCCTCTATAACCACTCTACATATTGTGCATATTTATTTCAAGATTTTCTCACAACAAATCTTTTAATTTATTAATTTATTTTTTATTTTCAGAGATTGCCATGGTGTTAAACTCTACTTGCTCACTCCTACTAGACCTTTAATTCTTGGAAATAGAAACACAGATATTCAGCTTGCGCCATACAATACAACTTATCCTATGCTTGAAAAACACATGGAGTTTGCTGGACTGTCTGATGAACTGAACAAATGGGACATGCCTTATTGCCTTTGTAAGAATAAATCAAATATTCATTTAATTAATTTGTAATATCTTGATAAGACCAGCTGTTGTATAGAAGCAGTACAGTTTTGCCAACATTGAGATTTGATTAGGTAAAGCCACAATTATGTTTTGGGTATTTAATGTCAGTTTTTAGGTGGGAAATCATTTTCTTCACTAGAGTGATAGCTACTTTGTTTCTTGGAAGCTTGAAAGTATCATGAAAAAAATCATCTTTGGTCTACAGTGTAAAGTCCATATCTTCTAATGCTATAGTTTATCAGCCTCTTTTGGCTAGGAAATTGTAAATTCTCTAACCTAAAGAGGGAATTTTATTTTATCTAACATGTATATTGTTGGATAAAAAATCTTGTTCAAAGTACTCAGAATATATGAAGGTTAGAGTGGCTTTTGCTCATGCTGAAGGCTTAATGAGGTGAAACATCACTAGGAACGGATTAATTCAATTCTTTAAAGCAGTATTTCCCAACATTTTTGGATCATGCCCCATCTCAACACCTCAAAGATTTTGATGTCCTCCCCCCTTGCCGACAGTGGTGAGTGTTTTGAGTATATTAGTGATGAGGTGACGAATGCAACATCATTTTCTAATTGCTCCCCAAAATATTCAAATTGCCCCCCTGTGAGACGTATGCCTCATGTTGAGAGACACTGCTTTAAAGGATTTAATTCTTTCAGTATTTCATCTCAATTAGAGAGAGATTGTCAGAAAGCACAATATAAAACTTGTAACATTCACACAAAACTAAGTGAAATACTTAGATGAGAGACTAGAATCCTACCTCGATAGATGCTTGTTAGAGGCCTCAGTTGTAAAGTTGGATTTTGAAGAATTAATATTTCTCATATTTTGTAAATTTAATAACATTTAGTTTATTTAAGAAAGGAATAAAATAATGTTTTTTTCACCTAAGCCATCCATTTTGTACAGATATGTTGATGATGTTTTTGTTTTATGGAACCTATCTTTGTCCAATCTCCATGAATTTCTTGAGAAAATTAATTCAATAAATTCAAGAATCAAATATTCAAGTAGAAGATAACTATCTTCCTTTTCTGGGTGCTCTCATTCTGCATCAACCTAATGGCAGTCTGCAATTCTCTGTCTGCAGAAACCAGTTCATACTAGCAAATACATTAATGCTGCTTCACATTGTTATCCCAATCAGACATATGGTATAGTTTAAATCTTTAGTTGATGGAACTCATAAAATTTGTTCAGCTGATTCTCTTTTAACCAATGAACTGTCTATTATCAGAGCTACCTTCATCTCCAAAGGTTATAATAATAAAATAAGATAAAAAAATGAAATAATTATTTTATTGATTGTTTTATCCATGAAGGCCATAAATTAATTATAGCCTTCATCTTAATTCTCCTTGAAGAAGTTTTTAGAATTTCTGTTCCTACAAGTCTCTTTGTCCCATTTTTAAATACATTCCTCATTTCTGCAAAAGACAAATATCCTCTTTGAGTTATCCTGGAGTTTGCAGAATCCCTTGTTCTTGCAGCCTGTGTTATTATGGACAGACTGGTCATTCTGTTCAAATTCATATTGAAGAACATCAAGAATACATTTTACTTCAAGATCCAATAAATCTGGTTTAGCTAGCCATGCCTTGTCCAATAAGCATAGAATTCAGTGGAATAATATTAAAGTTCTACACAAAACTTAATTTCTTCTGGAAAGATTATATCTGTACTCTGGAGGTAAATTTTGAAAGATGCTATTTTGAAAGATGGTATCCATCTTTCAAAATAGCAGTTTTTCAGTATGACTAAGAAAATAATCTTTTAGCATTTATTTTGCATATTTACTCTCAATTTTTGCTGTAGATAGGTTAATTTTAAACATGTCTAACTTCAAAAGGAAAGGAAATCTTAGATTATGCTCTATACCTCATGAAACAGGAACTCCATTAGTTTTGAAAATTAATTTTGAAGTAGATGAAAATAATACCTTCTGTTGCAAAATTACGTATACTAAATTTGTTGATATTACATGAGTCTAAATGCAAGTATTTTGGTATTAAACAGTTGCCTTGCATATCTTTCTGTGAATTTTTTGTGAATTTTGAACTAACTTGTTGATGGACCTGATTTTGAGATTTGAAGCAAATCTTTTCATTATTCAATCAAAATGTTCATATCTTGCTTTATGGCATTATGCTAACTTTAGTGAGAGGTTTGTAGAAATTATAATTACTTTTATTCCCAGATTTAACTTTGACACCTCTTTAGCTTTGCCCAACATAACTTTTGCCTTAAACTGATTCAATATGTCTGCATTCACAACACACTCAGGATGCATTCCACTCACCAACCATTTCCATGTAAAGAACCTGCTCCTCACTCCCTCCTTATACAGTTTCCTGGTATGGCCTCTTGTTCTATTTCATCCCAATCTCCCATTTTGTGAAAAATCTCTTCCATGTCAACCTAATAACAACCCCTGACTAGCTTTTATATCTCAATCATAACCCCCCACCCCTCATATTCACGAAGCTTTGCAATTTACATTTTCTCATTATGCCCTACTTCACATTCCAAAGACTACTGACTACTTTTTTAAATCTTCTCTAAACCCTTTCTAACATACCTTCATCATCATGAAAACTTAGCGACCAAATCTGTGTGCAATGATCCATATGTGGCTTCACACAACTTGTCTTCACAACTTGTGCAGTGTGGTCTCTGAAATTCAAGTCATCCACCACCACTCCCAACTTGCTCATCTCCTCTACCTCATTTTAAGTTTCCCCACTAAGTGTGTACTTTACATCCCATCATTGCTTACTTACTAAATTTCAAAACCTTACACTTTTGATATTGAACTGATAGTTTCATTTACCTGTCCATTCATGCAATCTATTCAAGTCCTCCTGTAAGGCTATAACAGCTTATTGACTGGGTGCACAGCAGCTAGGTTTTCGTTCCTGCACCCTGTCGGTACCCATTAGGGGAAGCTAAAGCTGCTATCAGCCAAACTCAAGTGATCGACCTAAAATGCTCCCAAATTTCTGCCCTAAAGGATCCTACCTGGGGCCAGACCTAAAAATAATATTATTTAATATTGAAGGTTTCTCCAGTATCAAGCAAGATCTCATTGCAAATATTTGCAGAGATAATGACTGTGATGTGTTGTGCCTGCAAGAAACTTGCAGAGGAGAAGGTGCTGCAAGTCCTTTCACCCCACGATAAATATGGTAGTGCAATATTTACAAAAGATAACTTGATCCCATCGTCCATTGACTCAACAAACAACAGAAACATTGAGATTATTACAATCACTTTTAAAAATATTTCAATCACCTCAGTCTATAAACCACCAGAAGAAGCTTTTTCCTTCCCTGACATCCTCCTCAATAATAATGCATACATGACGTAATGTTGTACTTTAACAGCCATAGTGTTAACTGGGGTTACACATACTCCAACAAACATGGATAACTTGTTGAAAAATGGGCTGAAAACCTTTCTCTAAACCTGATGCATAATCCAAAACTCACTTGCTTCTTTCAACAGTGGCAGATGGAAGTGTTAAAAATGTCATTTGTGTTAAATTAAAAGGACATTTGTGTTAAAAAGGTCTTAAATCTGATTCCACATACCTTAACATAGACCTATAATGCTTCAATTCAACCCAGCAATTATGCCTAACACAGTCCCTTACACACGATTTAATTTCCAAAAAGCTAATTGGAAGAGTTTCATGGAAGATCTCGAACGCTCCATAGAAGAAGTCCCTCCAAACCCTCAAGAGTATCCTGAATTCATAAAAATACTGAGGAAAATCTCCACTAAACACATCCCCCGACGATGCCACACAAACTAAATTCCCGGCCTTTCCAGTGACATACAAGCCCAGTATGCTGATTACTTAGAACTTTACAACACCAACCCCTTCTCAGAAGAGACTATCCAAGCAGGAGAAAAATTATGCTCCAAGATGGCAGAGGAAAGGCATTCCTCATGGAAAAATGAAATAGAAGCCCTTGATATGACCCATAATAGCAGAAAGGCATGGAACTTTATCAACAGAATTAAGAAGGATTTCACTAAGCCACATGAACATCTGCAGGTAACAGCTAATCAAATTGCTCACCAGCTGCTGATGAATGGAAAATTCCCTAAAAAGCACACAAATAAGAAGATACTTAGAACCCCAAGTGAGGAACAAAATATGATTAACTCAGATTTCACCATCACGGAACTCAATGCTGCCATAAACCTATTAAAACCTAGAAAATCTGCAGGCCTTGATGTCTGTAATGAACAGATTAAACATTTTGGAAACAGAACTAAAGAGGTTATTAAACCTATACAACACTTGCCTCAGAACCCTAAGGATGCCAACTATCTGCAGGCATGCCAAAGTGGTGGCCTTTCTGAAATCAGGAAAAACTCCAACAGAAGCAAAAAATTACAGACCTATATCACTCTTTAAGCTTTATGAACGATTAATTTTGAATAGGCTACAACCCCTAATCGGACCCAGTCTTACTGCTGAGCAGGCTGGCTTTAGACCAGGCAAATTCTGCACACCACAAATTCTCAACCTCACTCAATATATAGAAAATGGTTATGAGCAAAAATTAGCCACAGGAGCATTCTTTGTAGACCTAACTGCAGCATATGATACCATAAACCATCTCACACTCAGAAATAAAATATACAGAATAACTAGAGACCATCGCCTTGTCCTCCTGATCCAATCACTCTTGGAAAACAGGTGCTTTTATGTGGACCTGGGGGGGGGGAGGAAGAGCCGCTGGCCCTTCCAAAAAAATGGACTTCCTCGGGGAAGTGTGTTATCACCATTACTTTTCAACATCTATGTCAATGATCTTCCCATCTTTCCAGGAACTAGAAATTTTATCTAAGCTAAACCTTGCCATAGCTACTCAGTCAAAAAATTTCAAGTTCATCGAAACTACTCTATCACTTGCCTTAAATAGTCTAACCAGCAATCAACTAAAACCAAACCCCTTGAAAACCCAGACTGGCCTTTTCCACCTTAACAATAAGGAAGCCATCAGGAAGCTACAGATTTCTTGGGAAGGTTCTGAAATAGAACATTCCTGGAACCCAATCTACCTTGGTGTGACTCTCGATCGCATCCTCTCATATAAAACCCACGTAGAAAAAACATAGGCAAAAATGAATATAAGAAACAATATATTACGAAAGCTTATCTCCTCCAAATGGGGTGCAGACCCTAACACAATGAGATCTTCTGCCTTGGCCCTTTGCTATTCTTCTGCTGAATACACCTACCCAGTATGGTCCAGATCCTGCCATGCTGAAAACTTGATCCAGCATTGAATGAAAGCTGCCGCTTAATTACAGGATGCCTGAAACCAACACTACTAAAAGACCTGTATACTTTAATAAATTTAGTTTAATCCTTTATCTAAGTGTGAGCAAACAAAGTTTGTGTCTGAAAGTATCTTCAGGACTGGGGTAAGGTAGTACAACACTGGGCAACTTATTGCAAAGGTGGAGCAAGCTTACATCACTCCTATCTCAGTATCTCCCATAATGCAAAACACATCTCCTTGTGGATATGTATAATGTTATGCATTACCCAGACTAGTTTCACCTTTATTGAGGTCTCTTCAGTGGGAGCCAGGTCCAGATGTGGAGATACCAGGCAGAAGCAATAGCAAGGTCATCTCCACCTATAGAAGCTGCCAAAAAAGTGTGCCACCTTTTTTTTTATTAAATTACTCTGGATTTAAAGAAAGATGTTGAAAGTTTATTTTTCACTTGGTTAGACTATAATAAATTTAGTTTAATCCTTTATCCAAGTGCGAGCAAACAAAGTTTGCGCCTGAAAGTATCTTCAGGACTGGGGTAAGGTAGTACAACACCGGGAAACTCGTTGCAAAGGTGGAGCAAGCTTACATCACTCCTATCTCTGTATCTCCCATAATGCAAAACACATCTCCTTGTGGATATGTATAATGTTATGCATTAAGGATATGTATAATGCACCAAGTGTTTGCTCACACTTGGATAAAGTATTAAACTAAATTTATTATAGTCTAACCAAGTAAAAAATAAACTTTCAACCTGTATACTTTGGCTGGTATTGCATCCCCTTCAATTTGAAGATCTGCATTCTCAGCTGATGAAAGAAGTAGACGAATGATTGATGAACGTCACCCACTATTCGCCCAGACTGCAGTGCATCAAAGACTAAGATCCCAACATTGCTTCCTGGCAACTGTTGAACTACCTAAAAACCTCCCAGAGACAAGACTTCAGCAATGGCTTGCACTATATCCTGAAAATAATACTGGTATTCCAGTAGCCGAACATCTTCCAAGTGGTGCCCACTTGGACTGGAATACTTGGAAAAGCCTCAGCAGACTGCGAACGACAGGACACTGCAAACAAAATCTCATCAAATGGGGCTACCTCACTGCCCCAGACAATTGTGAGTGTGGGACAACCCAGTCCATGGATCACCTTCTTGCTTGCCCCTTTCTTCCATCACCTTGCACAAAAGAGAACCTTATATCCTGCACAGAAAGAGCAGTTGATTTTGCAAGATACTGGAGGAACATCTGAATCATATTTATTGTATATAAGTTATGTATAGGTTTCTTTTTTCATATTTAATTATTATTTCCCTGTATAATTCACCTACCATATCTAAGCTGATCTCATTGTATTGTATCCTAATTTGTTGTAAATCACGTTGTGCCAATTACTTACTACTGTACTACTTGTGTTTGGATACGAAATAAATAAATCTTATTGACTCTGCATTACTTTCCCCAATTTTGCATCATTCATCTGCAAACAGCTGCATATCACCAGTTAAACCCATTCCAATATCATTAATATATAAATTGAACAGTGGTCCCAAAACTGACCTCTGCAGCTAGTGACCTTCTGGAATACTGTACCCCATATACAACTTTCTGATACCTATCTGACATCCAACCACCAATCCAACTCAGAAGTCTGTTATCCATTCTCCATTTCAGTTTCTTTAACAGCTTATCATGTGGCAGTCTGTCAAAAGCTTTTGCAAAATCTAAGCATACCACTTATATGCATTTCCCTTGTCCAGTACATTTGTAACCTTGTTATTGTACATAAATAAATTAGTAAAACATGATCTCCCTTTAACAAACAACCCATGTTGATAACCACAGAGAATACTGCTGTTATCAACACATTTCTATATCCCCTTCTCATCAATATCTCTAGTACCTTCACCACAACTCCAGATATACAGATTGACCTATAATTTGTAGCCACAGCCTTATCACCACCTTTATGCAGTGGAACAGTTTTATTTTCTTTCCACTCCCTCGGAACCTGTGCTGTTATAAAACTCTTATTAAACAGGCATGCGAATGCTACTGCCAATTCTCTGGAACATTCCCTTAAGATACAATGGTGATATGTCATCAAATACTATTGCCTTATTGACATCAAGGTTATTTATTTCCTCAGATACCTCCTGCTTACTCACAATTAATTTATCCTCTCCTATGTTCTCTACACTTAAATTTCTCATGATTTCACCCTGATGAGGATGAAACACCCTTATAAATTGATCATTGATCACTCAATATCTTCTGCAGCAGTTACCATTCTACCATTTTCATCTATTAACATCATCTTACCATAATCACTTTTCCTTCTATTTTCCACATATCTAAAAACTCTGTAGGGTTTTTCTTCACCTGATTTGCCAATTTCTGCTCATACTCTACTTTTTTTTCCTTACTGAGTCACTCTCCTGGCTCATTCTTTATACTCTTCATGTGACTGATTACTACTATTATTCATCTAGTACTGCCTCCAAGTACCTTCTTCTTCTTCCAGATTCGGCCTTTTGGACTTTGGAATTCATTCCCACATTGATGCTGTTATGTATTTCTTTGTCAATTCAGAAGCAGCATTTATTTCCTTGCAGTTCAAGTTCTCATTCCATGCTATAGCTTCAAGCTGTCTCCTAAGCTTCTCATAATCACCAGCCTTATAATTCCATGTATATATCCTTTCCTCACAAAAGTCTGCATATGGCTAGCCACAACCCAGATGTGATCACTTTATGATCACTCTCACCAACTGGAGGAAAGTGTGAAACCCCACTCATAATTATGTTCTCTGAAAATATGATCAGATTTAATACTCTCGATCCTCGTGTGCCCTCCTTTACATGTTTCCTGACGTAGTTATCTGTTAAATCTTGAATGAAAGGTTTATTATATTATAAGATATTTCGGTCAGATTTAACAGGTACAAAAATTCCCAGAGAAAATGCTTATATATAGGTATAAGTGAAATTGTTGACAGAAGTAACGAGATAATCATTTAATTGTAAATTCTCCTATGTATTATGATGTTAAGTGCCCTTGTAAAACCGATAAGGGTTTGAATTTTAGTGAAAGTTATGTTAACATGAGAAAGTTAGATCTAAGTATACAACGAGATAATCAGCTTAAAGAAATGACTCCAGGCAGTCGTGTGCAAGGTCCAAGTTGCGCAGATGGAGAATGCAACGAGGAGAGAATGGTACTGAGTGCAAGAATTTTAAGTGCCGGCCAGGAAAGAGTGACATAAGAGGGAGAACAGCTCAGCAAGGTATATAGAGCTTGGCGATGCCAACTCGAGGTCTTTTTTTTTTCGTTCAGGATTTTCCTGTTCAAGTCTTCCCGGAAAAGTTGCATGAGAGCGGTCGAAAAGAACGATGTCCAGTGGCAGCCATGCAGCTAGATAGCGATCCAGTGTAGGCATAATCATCGGTACAGCGGAAAAGCCAGTGCAAACCGATTAGCATGCAGAACCACGTGGACCAAACCCGGCAGAGCAGCTTCGCCCACATTGGAAAAGGTGATTCGTGATCGTAATCCCTAGTTTGTCCTACATGAAGACAACTGACCGTAAGAGAGGGTAACAAGCCATGGGAATTTTTCGGAAGATCGAGAAAAAAAGGCAAGAGAGCTCCCGATGCTCAGTTATGTAGAAACTTTTCAATTCCTTTGTATGCAAGAAACAGTTAGTGTGCAATAATGTGCGGATATGCTCAGTGACTGGACTTACAAAACTGAACCAGGACTTTAGTATTTAATCAACTGGTAGATTGCCTTAGTTCTGAGTAAGAATTCATGTACAGTGTGATATTGAATTGCTAAAGTACGTTATAGCCTGATAGTTCTTGAATCTAGAATAAGATAAATGCTTGTACGAGAAGGCTAGTTGAATAGGATCAAGTCAGAAATTTAACTGGTAGTAGATATTGTCTCATATTGTTTATGACTAGGAGTATTTAGGTCAGTGGTTGCCAAAGTGGTCGATATCGACCCCCAGGGGTCGATATAACATTGTTAGGGGTTGATTCAGGCTAAGAGGTCAATTGGGGGTTGATAGAAAAATATAAGACATCATTGTACGGGTAATAATTAATTCGGTTAACTTGGATTACCTCCATCCTCCCTCCATCCATGACATAAAATAATTACGGAGGCCAATCAAGTAGGCCAAAATGACGTATAAAACGGATGTCGGTGGTTCCCACATGGCGGTGCGGCGGGAGCGAGATTGCTACACATGCGTGGTTGCTTATTTACTTATACTTATGTGTATTCGATCCCATTCCAATTTTTGCGCATCGACATACATATTATAATTCAATCGTTATTCATTCATGAACTAAACTTCTCTATGTTGAAGAGTTGAGCAGGACTGGTAGTTTTGTACATCCTATATATACCTATAGGAAGATTGTATTATTGTTATTTTGTTATCTAAATTAAATTTTTTATTTTATATATTATTTATCCCTCCTATCAAATATGTAATGTTAAGAAGGACGTCAAAATCAAAAATGTATCCCTTTGATGTTAAGCCAATATAATAATATATACTATATTATACATACAAGAAACACTGTAACTATAAAATAAACAATCTAAAAACTCACATAAGCGTCTTTTTTGCTCGTCCTATTATAATTACATAATAGTAAAATAGAGGGGGTTGATAAAAAGTCGAGAAATTCTTGAAGGGGTCGACGGTCAAAGAAGTTTGGCGACCCCTGATTTAGGTTATGACTGGTTAATCATTTTCAATTTTGTAGGAGAGATTCAGTTTTGTTAAGTGATCTTATTATTTGTACATCGTTTTAGAGTAATGAATAAACCTTTCTTTTTCTTACCTAACAAATTGCCTGATCTGTGAACTCAATGCACCACTCATAAAAATAGAACCAGTGCGAGTTAACTTGTGGGGGATAGCTACGACTGCAGTAAGAGTAAAAATATACGAGGTCTTTGTAATTAGGAATTTTAATTGCTTGGTTATCGAATAGTGAGTCATTCTGAGTGTTAACTCCCTGACAAGGAAGATTCTCCTGTCTAAGAATTTGGATGGCACAGATTTAACAAATTTTTCCATATTCTGACACGGAATTAATTCCAGATTTGTATCAAAGAAATTTGGGTCTAGTCATGGGCATATTTCTTTGTCTACTCAGTTTTGCACACGTGAGCAATTTAAGTAGTGGCCACAGAGCGGAAAGGGTGAAAACAAATGTGAGAAATTATATCAGGTAATAGGGATATTCACTAAAGATAACAGTCGTAAGCTTTAACAATAAAAATTAAAAACAAAAACACATGGTAAGAATTTGAAGCTAAAGTAAAGAAAATTTAACAATCTCTCAAGAACTAGAGAAATTCATTTTCCTTATTCCCAAATGCTATTTCTTCATTCCAGTCTATACCACCATAATTAAAATCACCCATAATAATTACCATTCTTTGTTCACTGATCTAATTTGTCTATACATTTCTTCATCATCACCATTCTCCACATTCCCTGGCCTATAGCAACATCCAACTAAATATCTTCCTGTCAACTTCCCCTTCACACCACACTGCCTCATAACCATTGTCAGTATTGGCCTCTTTCATGTCTATCTTATGTGGACATAATTCCCCTACTATCATCAGCAGCACCCCCCCTCCCCACCTCCCTTCTTGTCTTTTTTATCCTTGGAAAAAAACACTGTATCCTTCCATTCCCATTAGTATATTATCTTCATTCAACCATGTTTTACTTATTTTGGGGCAGATTAACTCAATCAGTTTAACCATTTCTTCTCCCTTATTTGCGATATTTCTGGCATTTGTAAATAAATACAGCAGTTCACTCTTAGGTCTGTAAACAGTCCTACTCAAGCCACGTTTTGATTGTGATTTCCCCACCACACCTGCCCAATCACCTTTATTACTGCTTACCACATATCCTCTCAGTCTCAACTTCTCCACCCACATCCCAATCTGTTCCATTTCTATGCTGATCTCCATACATACACTTACTACTACTTCAAATATCCACTCTCCTTGTGCCATGTCTCCCTGTCTACCCAGACTCTTCCCCATTTCCTCTTGCGTTTCTGTTCTCTCTTTATCTCTCATACTGCTAGTGTTTCCATTGCCAAGCACTTCTGTCTCTTCAGTGCCACTCTCCTGATCTTTCACTTCATCTCTTACTTCTGATTTCTTGATTGCATCACACACAAACACAGCACTTCTATCTAGCAACACTTTATCCAGTGTACTCACTCCAAAACCATTCAAATGCAATACATCACATCTCTATAATTCCATCTTCCCTCAAACACATGCCATACATCCACAAACTTTACTTCCTTCTCCTCACACATCTCTGCCAGCATACCATTCATGATTCTGGCTCTCCATGTCAGCTCATCTTTGTCATACCTTGGCTACACACTGACAACCTTTCTCACTATATGGCTATCTTTCACTCTTCTTAATAACCTCCTGATATGCACCCTTACTTTCATGAGAGGCAGATGAAGTTGCTTGAGTGTGATCTTAATTCATTCACATGCCATCTCTGATCTGGAGGTTGGTGACAATGGTTTTCCACTTATCTTGTACCTCTCTAAAGATCTGGATGACATTTTTGTCTGGTTTCATTCATTTTTTTTTTTTTTGGTTTGCTCATTCAAGTTCTTATAACTTTATATGTTATTTTTCAATTAGCTACTAAGTTTTTAGAGCACAAATACTTTTAAGTGGGTTGGAGCAAAGTACTTAATTAACTGAACTGTTAGTTATAATTATTTTCTTTTGGCCCAGGGGTACTGTGAAAATATTACTGAGATACTGAGAGCACTGTAAATAGAAAAATTTTGGAAACCTCTCTAACAGATCATGTTATCTGAGGTATAGATTAATGTAGAACATATACATAGCATGTCATCAGTTGCATTCTTGCATTTATATAGGCTTTTCTGTTAGTAAGAATTTTTTTGAGTTAAGAAAAGCTGGTTTGACTATTTGTATTCTTTTTATTTCTTCACATTTTTCATCATAAGTTATTAAACTTCTTAGACATAAATCCGTCTAACATTCTATGGGGAGACCTTTTACCCATTCATCCAGCCTCATGGATAAAATGTATGAAACATTTTTATCTATGTTATTGTTATTTATCCAGATCCATCTATATTATGCATTCATAGTTTGATTGATGTGTAAACACATTATCACCAGTACTGTGTGTTAATTTTAGGTTTTCATCCATCACTTTACTTGTGATTCTCATTGTTTTTGTTTTCTGTGTGTTTATTTTTTAGACCTGGTTGACAGATAATGATGTAATTACAAGGTTAGAATGTAAAGACTATTGCAATTTTAGAGAAGGTAGAGGAAATAGGAAAGGAGATGAAGTATTATTACTGATAGCTGAAGAGCTTACACCAACAAAAATAGAAGTTGAAGAAGATTGGAGATCCCAGGGAAATAGTTCATTTGAGGTTGTATGTGAGATAGAGGCCAATCAGGCAAAATATATAATTGGTTGACGCTATATAGGTTGCTATATAAGATTTGGTGGATGCCATGCATTGGCAGACTAGTACAACGAGTGCAGGTCAAACAAATGATAAATACCTGAAATAGCATGTGGTGAAGGGGGGGGGGAGGAACCATGATTTGGAATTATTGCATCAGAAGATCATTCTATAACTACGGAACAACTCTACTGCTGATTAGGAAAAGGGACTGTGCAGTCTTGTTATGGAAAGTTGCTCAGCATGTGGAATTTTCATTCAAAAAAGGATTTATGTGGAACTACAAATCTGGTGATTATGACACTTAGGTGGCAACTAAGAGCAGTGCCATGGCACTACTGTGAACCATAGCACCATGGAATGAATGTCATTAGTGCATGAGAAATGGTCACGGATTGTTTGAGAGAGGCAATATCAGAGTGCATACCCAGGGTCAGGAGGATAAATTGAGTAGGGATTAAGTGGTTAGTAGCAATATAAAGAATAAGCTGCAAAAAAAAAGAAAGCATTGTGGAGGAATAAACAAAAAGTTGATCAGCATGCTCATGAGCAGTACAAAGCTCAGGCAAAAAGGTAACTAGTTATGGTAAGAAACATTTCAAAAATCATTTCACTTTATCCTCTGCCTCAAAAGAAAGTACGACAATAGTTATTGAGGGATGGAAACTGACACAATGCTAAATGACGACATTTGCAGGCTTGCTGAACAATGCAATTTTGGATCCCAGAAAAATCAAGTGTCACCATTTCAGGCCCACATTCGTTCTGTCTCTGTGTGATCGTAGGCCTGAAATGGTGACTTCTTGTGCTTAATAAAAGTGACGTGTGTTACCCTGACAAGCTGATCAGTGTTTATATTTGCCGTGAACAGCAAGTCGGGAAGCATCAGCCCTTAATCATGCATACGAGCCATTAGTATACGTGCTGATTTATGCACAGCACAAAAAAAGGCGGCAGTTAAGAAAAGAACCAGAAGAGAAGTATAGAAGAAACATGGACAGTTGGTTACAAAGAAGGGATACTAATGAGAAAATCAAACTTTGATATTTTAAGGATACTTTTGACATTAACATTGAAAAATATAAGCACGTAAACACAAGAAAGATAGATATTTAATTAGCCAAATATTTTGGTCTAAAAATTGCAGACCATCTTCAGTAGCACTACAAGAACAGTTTGAAAAAATACATGGTGGAATACTAACAATAGATCATTTAAAAATAGAACAAGCTGCATGATGTTATATCACTAAGTATTAAAGGGAATATTTTTAAGCAGAGACATGATTGAAATAAAGATATATTTTATTAATATTAAATAACATAAAATTAATATGAATTAATAAGTTATCCTGATAAGACTTTTCCAGATTTTTGATGCAGATATACAGTCATTCCGATTCAGGTTAGGACGATGGAGTAAGGCCTCTACGCTTTCTTTGAATAAATGCTCAAATTTATAGCAGGATCTATGTAAGAGGTGTGTTTTTGACCAAAGGATGTTGTGGTTAGTTTCAATCCTGTGCTGAGCCAATCCAGATTTTTCAGGTTTGTTGTGATGAATGGAGGATTGATGTTCTTGGATTCTTTTTTCAAGAGAGCATCCAGTTTGTCCAAAATAGGAGAGATCACAGTTGCAGGGAATTTGATAAACTCAAGGAAGAGACATAGTTGGGCATTTGTCTTTAGGAGAAGGAAAATGGGAAGATAATTTCTTAATAGGTGAATACGTAGCTGTTAAGTCATATTTCTTCAGAATCCTTGAGATAGGCTCTGAAATCCCAGAGATGTATGGAATTGGAACTCGATGTATTGAATCTTTGTTGTTTAGCGGTGGATTATAAGATTCGAGAAGATGTTGTGTACTCTTTTCGGAAAAACAAATTATCTTCCCATTTTCCTTCTCCTAAAGACAAACGGCCAACTATATCTCTTCCTGGAGTTTATCAAATTCCCTGCAATTGTGATCTCTCCTATTTTGGACAAACTAGATGCTCTCTTGAAAAAAGAATCCAAGAACATCAGTCCTCCATTCATCACAACAAACCTGAAAAATCTGGATTGGCTCAGCATGGGATTAAATCTAACCACAACATCCTTTGGTCAAAAACTTGCCTCTTACATAGATCCCGCTATAAATTTGAACATTTATTCAAAGAAAGCGTAGAGGCCTTACTCCATCGTCCTAACCTGAATCGGAATGACTGTATATGTGTATCAAAAATCTGGGAAAGTCTTATCAGGATAACTTATTAATTCATATTAATTTTATGTTATTTAATATTATTAATTAATATCTTTATTTCAATCATGTCTCTGCTTAAAAATATTCCCTTTAATACTTAGTGATATAACATCACGTGGCTTGTTCTATTTTTAAATGATCTTTTGTTAGTATTCCACATTGTATTTTTTAAAACTGTTCTTGTAGTGTCACTGAAGATGGTCTGCAATTTTCAGACCGAAATATTTGGCTAATTAAATATCTTTCTTGTGCTTATATTATTCAAAATCAAACTTTGTAAACAACCAGTGTGAAAATCTCATCCCAAACGTTGCATTAGAAATGTGGGACCCATGTGGTTAAAAACAAACTTCACAGAACCTTCCAGATCCATTTCACAGATATACGCAACCTCATTTCTAACCTTAATATTGTTCACTTCAGTCTGCAAAAGGCTCATCTACTCTTCCTGACAAAAACTCAAATCTCAGCCTCCTCAAATACTACCCATCTCTGCTTTCCCAACTACACATTCTTGAGTTCCTTTTGCCTCAGAGGTGGGGTTTGCACATCATGTTCACTCCAGTATACCATGCCAGAGAGTATCCAACCTGGAATCTCCCAATTTTTACCTGCTTTCCCAAACGCTGCATTAGAAATGTGGGACCCATGTGGTTAAAAACAAACTTCACAGAACCTTCCAGATCCATTTCACAGATATACGCAACCTCATTTCTAACCTTAATCTCTGCTCCATTCTATCAAATTCACGTGCTATCTCTTCCACTCTAATGCCAACAACCACCGTGAATTCTTCAGTCACCTTTCCTGAATGTTGATTTTCTCCAATCCAACTTTCCAAACAGTGAAGTCATCATGCTCGGGGACTTTAATGTCCACAATACTATCTGGCTGCCAACTGTACAGATGAAGCAGGTAAAGAGACTGAGACTTTTGCAATCACAAATGATCTCTCACAAATTATCCACATGCCCACCAGAATACCAGACTATCCCAGTCACTCCTCCAACACTTTGGATCTCTTCCTCATTTGAACCTCTTTCTACATTGTGGGCTGAGCTGCCTAGAGGGCAGCTCAGACCACAATGTAGTGCAGATCTCTTCCCCATGGAGCAACACATATGCAAACACTCACATCCACGTGTTGTATGGCATTACCAAAAAGCATAATGGGATGATCTTTGCAACTTCTACCCCTCATTTCCTCAGTCAGATTACTGTTTCCAGTCACCCTTACCAAACCTATGTGCAGAAAGAATCACCGAAATAATACTCATTGACATGGAAACGTTATTCCCTGCTCCACCCTAAATTCTCGTCCCCTATCTAAGCTTTGATTCTCCCACAGATGTACCAAGACTGTGCAAAAGAAGAGTCAGACATACCGCAACTGACTTGCTTCCAAAACTCCATCTTTCTATACAGCCTACTAAAGCCCAGAATAGCTGCAAGAAAATTATCACCACATTGAAAACTGATTTTGAAAGAGAAACTTGCATCCTCTTCAAATGGCAGCCATACCTTCTAGGCTCTAGCCAAAGCTGTCAGCCATAACTTCTACCCAACACTCTTACAACCAGGTACTATTGCATCATCACGCACAGAAAGAGCCAGTCTCCTGGCTTCCTACTTCTCCTCCAACTCTTGCATAGCTGATCATGGTAAATATCTCCCAACCATTTCAAACATCCAACACTCAATGCTACATTTGATCTTTTGCTAGAAAAAGATTAGAAAAATTTTGGTCAAACCAGATACCAAAAAATCTCCTGACTCTGATGACAGCTCTCTAATTGTTCTAAAGGAGGGATGCCATCAGGGCTGGAGGATTTTTTACATTTCCTTATTTACACTTTCTTATTCCACTGGTATCTATCCTGCAGTCTAGAAACTCGACCATATACAACCTATTCCTATGAAGGGTGACAAATCCTTACCTTCAAACTACTGTCCAATTTCTCTCATCTCAGTTCTTTCTAAAGTAATGGAAAAATCCATCAATAGCCAATTCCTACACTACCTTGAAGACTCTCATCTAATAAACGACTAACAGAATAAATTTTGCTGCTGTTGATCACCCATTGCTAGACAAACACCTTGGAAATGTTTGGTGAATCTCAAGTGTTTGCTCTTGATAGCTAAAAAGTTTTAGACCAAGTTTGGCACAAAGGCCTGTTAGGAAAACTCCCATCATTTGGTCTGCCTCCTGACTTCTGCAGTTGGTTAGTCAGCTTCCTGGTCAGATCATCAATTCCAACTCCTACACTAACTTGAAGGTAACCTGCCTAATAAATGACTGCTAGGATGGATTCTGTCACTGCCAATCAACAGATCTGCTCACATTATGTCACCCATCTCTGGCAGATGCATGGAGAAGTTTGGTGAATCTCAAGCGGTTGCACTTGATATCTCCAAGGTGTTTGACGAGGTCTGGCACAAGCATTTACTAAGTAAGCTGCCATTGTTTAATCTGTTTCAAGACTTCTGTAGTTGGATTGCCAGCCTTCTGTCTGGATGCACACTGTGTGTGGTGGTGGATGCTTCCTTATCCTCTCACCATTCAACTAATGCTGGGGTTCCACAAGGTTCTCTCCTCTCACCAACCCTCTTTCTGCTATATATCAATGACCTACTTCAGCTGACCTCCAACCCAATACACAGTTTTGCAGATGACAGCACATTGCATTCCTCCCTTTCTTTTGATAAACCTTACTCTACACAACTCACCTCTACCTACAGAACATCAACCACCACTGCCCTCAATTCTATCTCCATCCTCCAATGGGTTCAGATAACCTAGTCAATTTCAATGCTAATAAAACCCAGTACTATCTTATTTCTCATAAAAAAAGGACCATTTTATCCCAGTATTATTTCTTACAACATCCAGACAATTTGAGATTTCTCTTCTTGGAATTACCCTGACACCAAGCCTCTCCGGGCATAAACACATCACACCCATCACATCCTCAGCTTCTAAAAAACTAGGATTTCTCTTTTGCTCAAGACATTACTTCATCCCTGAACAGCTGTTAACCTTATACAAATCACAAATCTGCCCAGACATTGAATACTGCTCTCACATATTGGGGTGGGATCCCCAAAAGCTCCCTCAAAATGCTTTACCCAATACAGAGGAGAACAATCAGACTTACTAATCACCCATCTCTTACCAACTCATTCCCCCACTTTCGCACAGACAATTGGTCTCTGCACTGTGTATTCTACAAATATTTCCATGGAAAATGTTCCTCTGAAATAGCATTAAAATTCCCCCACTTAGTACCAAGCTTACATCCCTTCACAGTGCACCTTGAAACCCACAGAACAAGTTTCTTCTCCTTCTCCTTCATCCCTGCAACTGCTGTACTATGGAACAGACTTCTCCTTCTTGTGTTCCCCAAGGAATACAATATACAGTCATTTAAATCAAATGTGAACAAGTTCCTTCTTTTCCAACCCACTACTCATACACGGTACTAACGTACTATAGGTTAATCAACTTCTTCTATGGGCTCAACATTAAAAAAGAAAAGAAAAGAAAAAAAGATTCTAATTTCTAGTGATGATTGGATGGCTCCTTATCTTCTAGCTTTGCAACCAATGCTGGGGTCCTACAAGGCTCTGTTTTCTCAACTCTGAACATCTCTTAACCCTATACAAATCACAAATCTGCCTGACCACTGAATACTGCTCACATATCTGGAATGGTGCTCCTAAGAGCTCCATGAAAATACTCAATTCTATACAGAAAAGAGCAGTTTGTTTGATTGATTGACTGACAACCTCTCCCTCACTAATACACTCCATTTACTTTTGCACAGACATTCAGCATCCGTGCCCTGTATCGTCTATAAATACTTCTGTGGCTGTTATTTATCAAATTAGCATCAATAATTCCCCCATCCTCTTACAAATCTATCAAAACTCATGCAGCAGCAGATAATGAATACCCTCTCACAGTTCAACTCCAAACGTACAGAACAAGTTTCTCCTCTTTGTTGTTTATCCTTCCACTGCTGTCTTCTGGAACAGTCTTCCACCGCATGTGTTTCCCAAGGAATACAACCCACCTTTTCAAATCAAAGGTGAATAAGTTTCTTATTTCCCATCCACGGTACTAACATATAGATTTGACCAACTTCTTATGGATGGGCTCTCCATAAAAGGTGGTGGCTTTGCAGTTACTGGTGTGACAGATACTGATGTGAGAACTGAGGTAGATGAATTGGAGGTACTCAGCATATTGAAAAATATCAATGTTTATACATTGATCTTTTTCGATATGTTGAGTACCTCCAGAAGAAGTAGCACATGAGCTGACATATAAATACAAAATTAATAACGGAAAAACTCACGTAAAAAGATTATTTAATAGTATAATTTTCATCTGTGTGTCACAGGCATCTTCAGTACATTTTAAGCTTCCACATCTTAATTATCCAGGTGTTTACCAGATTCCTTGCTCTTGTGGATTATCTTATTTCGGACAAACAGGAAGATCTGCCTCTATTCGGCTAGAAGAACACCAGTCTTATATTCAATACCTCGAACCTGAACCGTCTCGACTTGCAGAACATGCCATCATCATTAGACATAGAGTTCATTGGAAAAAGACAAGAATCCTTCACAAAAGTTGGTTCCTCATGGAACGGCTTTATAAAGAAACATGTGAAACTTTACTTCACTCGCCTAACTTAAACAGATCTGATGGTTTACATCTATCCCCTTTATGGGAGATAGTACTTTATAATTCAGCTAATCTTTTCTAACTTTTTATTGTATATATAATTTTTTAATTTTTTTTTTGTTAGGAAATTTATTGACCTTTTTAGTTATCTTACACTAGCTACTTAGGTGGTGTGTTTTGGAATTGTCAGTTGTTGTTTAATTTGAGCTAAAAATGTACTGAAGATGCCTGTGACACACAGGCAAAAATGATACTATTAAATAATCTTTTTACGTGAGTTTTTCTGTTATTAATTTTGTATTTATATGTCTGCTCACAGTTTGCCATTATTAAAACTTATGAGCTGACATACTGACCAGTATGTCAACTCATGTGCTATAAGGATATGTAAAAGAACTGGCAGTACCTCTGATGAGGTTGTTTAATTTGAGTCTCATCTCTGGCAAGGTTCCAACAGAGTGGAAAGAGGGTAAGTTCCATTAATTAAAGATGGTTCCAAGACACACGTAGCAAATTAAGACCAATTAGTATCTCTGGAGTGATGGTTAAAGTATTGGAAAATTTGGTTAGAGATAAGATTCAGGAATGGTTGGATAGGAATATGATACTCTATAGGGATTGTAAGCTTTGTAAACAGTAGAGCCTGCCTTAGTAATTTATTCACATTTTATAAGAAGGCGACAGCAGAATTGGATAAAGAAAATGCTACACCAAGATACTGCTGTGCTTTACAGTGGCATTTGACAGAAGAATACCACATGGAAAACTATTACATATAGTTTTCCATGTGGTATTCATATGGTGACATGGATGGGAGGCACTGATAGACAGACGTCAGATGGTGGAGTGAAGTGAAATCAAGGAGAATTACAGTGATTAGTGGAATGCCCTAGGGCTGCATACTTGGGCCACTACTCTTTATTTGCACATTAATGATATAGTGGGAGATTTGAGGAGGGTGATATTCAGTTGTGGTGTGACAGTGCAAAACTAAGGAAGATAACAGTTGATAATAGTGATGTCAGGATGATTTAAATAAATTGGCAGTCTGTGCAAAGGACAACGGTTGTCAATTTAATGTTGAAAAATGTAAGGTAATGCATTTTAGGATGAAAAGATCACATATTTTGTATCATATTGATGGTACTGGATAACAGGAAATCAATGAGGCTAGGGATCTGGTAATAGTGAATAGAGATTTGAAATTCAGAAGACATATTGCAATAGCCAACCCTTACTTGTCAGTGTGAAAAACACATTGCCAAGTAAAGATAGTGATGTTATTAGCCCATTTTATAAGGCTATAATTTGGCCACATGTTGAATACTATGCATGGATTTGGTCACCTGGGTTTCTTGGGGGATCAGGAAGTGGAGAGTATTCAGAGACAAGTGACCTAGCTGGTGATAGATGTATAGAATGCACACTATGAGGATAGTAGCAAGGCTTATACGTTGGTCAGACATAACTGGTGATTAGTTTACGGAATTAACAACACATATAAAGTATATTAATTAAATGTAATTTTAATGAATAACTTCTATATTTCGGCAACGTCACATTGCCATCTTCAGGAACATAAAGATATGGTATGTGCACGCAGGCACTAACACAAAGCAAATGAGAAAAAAAGCAAGAAGCTAATATTGTTCCTAAAGTCCTATGTGATTAGTTTACGGAATTAACAACGCATATAAAGTATATTAATTAAAGATAACTTTAATGAATAACTTCTATATTTCGGCAGTGTCACATTGCCGAAACTACCCCAAATTTGGGAGACTTACATTATGAGAACTTCAGCCCAACTGCCAAGACTACCAAATTAGCCCACCAGAGGGCACCATTAGGACTTTAGGAACAATATTAGTTTCTTGCTTTCTTCCTCATTTGCTTTGTGTTAGTGCCTGCGTGCACATACCATATCTTTATGTTCCTGAAGATGGCAATGTAACGTTGCCGAAATATAGAAGTTATTCATTAAAGTTACCTTTAATTAATATACTTTATATGCATTGTTAATTCCATAAACTAATCACCAGTTATGAGGATAGATTGAAGGTATATATGGGTTGCAGAGTTTAGCTGACAAGCAGAGGAGAAGGGATGTGATAGAAACTTCTAAGTTACTAAAGGGATTCTATAAGATTTGACACTTAAAGGAAATTTTCAATATATGAGGAGTAGGGGAAAACAAGGGGTCATATTTGGAAGTTATTTAAGAGTGTGGTTAGTAAGGGTGTGCAGACTAGGTTCTTGGATTTCCAGAGGTGGTTGTTAGTGCCTCAACAAAGAATAAGTTTAAGAAAAGGCTGCTAGGTATTGTATGATTAATTGGTAGTGCGGGTCTCCCACGATGAGTCTTTTGACTCCATGGAGATACCCATATAGTTATTTATAAATAAATAAATAACTATACTTGAACTATACTTAGGAGATCCTCTTCATTCTGAGTGATTAGTACTGTGTCGTTTCTTTTACCAGTTATAGTGGATGTTTGTGTTTTGATTCTCACAAGATCCCAAAAAAAGTGCTGATGATACACATTCCTATTGAACTCCTCTTTTTATATTTGTCCACTGTGAATGATAAGAATCTTATTTATAAGTTTATCATGAAAAACATTGCCAAATCGTTTTTCAAAATTTATAAAAGCAGCAATAGACTTATTTTTGCATAGCAAATGATCTTTTCCATATCATTCTGGGTTTCATTATTCCATTGTCTATGCTTTTTCTACTTCTGAATCCATATTGTTCTTTAGCTATTATTTCATTTATCCAGTTTTCATATCTGTCCATTATTATTCTAAGAACTAATTTCAAAGTAATGCTCATTAAGCTAATTATTCTGTAATCAGCATCTCAGTGAGTTGCTTTCTTGGTATTGGGATGATTGTAAAGCTTTTGTCGTAGTTTCAGTACAATGGCCATGTGAAATAGAAAATATAAAAAAATTATATTTTTTTTCACTAGAAAATTCCACTAATTTTGCAAGCTAACATGCCCACTTGTCATGAGCTTATTGATTATTGGGGGGGGGGGAGACACTAGAGAAGTAAACACACAACACTAAGAAGCAGTGAAAGAATACAGTAGATTTAAATTTAACAAAACAATGAACTAAATGGTAATCACACGAAGGTAGGAGAACTAGTTGGTACCACCATGTTCTGTAATATAATGAGTTTCATAGCCCAGGTCTGTGAATATCAGATTTTTGATAAATGAAGATCAGACCTTGTTCAATTTCATGCATTTCTGTCTTTTGCCAAAGTACTGAATGGTTGACACTAGTTGTGTGAGAAGCTAATTTGGACTTGTGTTGTACTTTCTTTTCAGCATTTTTGATATTGCTCTAACATGCATATCTTTCTGGATCTCTCCAGTTTATCAAATGACACAAGAACAGTGACTCTTGTAGATCCTCGATTTCTTTGGGGAGAGGGGGCAAGGATTTTAGAGGCCATAAGAAAATGGATACTTCATAAACTGGAGTGAAAGCAACTTTTTATGTCATGGCTCTGCAGCAAATAAGAGATTCTATCTGAAATATTGTGGATGTAGGGAAGGATTACTGCATTATTGCTTTGAATTCCTTCTTATTGATCAATATCTCGGGAATTTTTAAAATCTTGTTGATTGTCTTGAACTTATATGTATCGGATAACAAAGGTCTTAGGTACTGGAAATGTTTTAGTCTCTGTTCCTGAGTGTGTTGGACATATCTGTCTTCAGTAAGGGGCAGCAATGGTGAGAGGAAGCATGTAGAGGTCTGCCACAGTTTGTTGGCTTCCTGTGCACTGAGAATTAAGTCTTTTATTCTCAGATACTAATAGGATGATATCAAGGAAAGGTAACATCCTGTAGTTTCAAGTTCAAGAGTGAACTTTATATTGTGATACAAGCCATTAAAATAGTTGTTGGAAGTTTTTCCACTTGGTTATACTATAAATTAAAGATACCAAGAAATTATATACTTGGTTTAATCCTTTATCCACGTGTAAGCAAACAAAATTGTTTGCACCTGAAATATAATCAGGACTAGGGCAACTTGTATACAGAAGCTAATGACTTCACATCACTTGCCTCAATATCCCATAATGCAAGGTACATATCCTTACAGGTATGTATAATACTGTGCATTATGGGAAGGATCACTACCCAGACCAGTTTCGACCTTTATTGAGGTCTCATTAGCAGGAGCCAGACCCAGAAGTAATACTAAGGTTGAAGTAATGCAAAAGTCATATTTCCATATACAGTTGCCAAAAGGTGTCACACCTTATTATTAAAATACTCTGGATTAGAGATAGTTGTTGGAAGCTTTTCCACTTGGTTATACTATAAATTAAATATACCAAGAAATTATATACTTGGATAAAGTTGCATCTGAAATATAATCTGGACTATGGAAACCCATATACAGAAGCTAACGACTTCACATCATTTGCCTTAGTTACTGCCCTAGTCCTGATTATATTTCAGGCTCAAACTTTGTTTGCTTACTTTTTTTTTTTCAATTAGCAACATAATTTCATAATTTATAATACGTCCACACTTTGTAGAGCTCCGCTTGGCTTGATATCCAGAATAGTCGATTCATGCTGAAGGGGAGAAAGAAATTAAGGATGTACGAATTGGTCACCAACACACGAAATCACATGCTTTATAGATAAAATTTTCCAACTGTTATACAAGCAAAATGGTTATCACTTTAAAAACTACAATGATCATAAAAGAGAAGTTAATTTTCCGACGTGTAATAATAAACACTCATCCCACAATACGGATTGATTACCCTGTTATCGGAATGGATTTGCCTTTTTGTGACATGCGCAGAAGTGTTGAAGGGTCTCGATTCTATGGGCGTACTATATCAATTTTCCCCCCTTTTCCTTCAGAATATTAACTCT
This sequence comes from Typopeltis vanoorti, assembly GCF_054136105.1. Classification (NCBI taxonomy): domain Eukaryota; kingdom Metazoa; phylum Arthropoda; class Arachnida; order Uropygi; family Thelyphonidae; genus Typopeltis; species Typopeltis vanoorti. The sequence goes on along the minus strand of NC_143564.1, from coordinate 29,289,363 downwards.
TTGATGTTTTCAGCATCATTTCCTTGAAATTATTACATCTATTCATTACTCTCATTTTCTGATTCTCCAATTTCACTATGAAATAATTTTTTAAATTGATAATTTGTTGGTTCTGCATATTGATCAGAAGCCTGTTTCTCCAATTGAGTCCAGAGTTTTTGTTACTACATTTTTGTTCATTTCTTCAATTGTATTACTTTTGTGGCTACTAATTAGTTGTGATCTGAATTACAGTGAGCACTAGGAGAAATTGTAACTTGCCTCTCTGACTTTCTAAACCAATTTTTTATTATCATAAAATCAGTTCGATTCCTCGTTATGTTCTCAGAGCTCTTCCACATGCAATGTTGTCTTAGATGCTTTTTCTGAAATCAAGAATTAGCAGTTATTTTGTCATTTTCCTTACAAAAGTCAGTCAGTTTTCACTCCATTCATTTTTGATTTCCCAGTCCAAAATTTCTGACAATATTTTCATATCTTGCATTGCCTACTTTGGCATTCATAGCACCCATCACTATCACAAACTCTTCTGCTTTTTACTTATAATGCTTCCTGTATATTTTCATGCATTCTTTCAGTTTCGTCATCCAGATGGCCTGAGATAAATAAATAAGTTGTTTTGTATGTCTTTCTGTTAATCAGAATAATTCTGTCTGTCCACAGCCTTTTAAAGATTTTAAAGTATAATTGCCCATTAATGTTCTAGTTTAATTTTCAAGCTTGCTCCACCTGAGTAAACCAAAGTCCAGGTACTTGTCTCTCACTCTTTCGATCCTATCTCACTTATTCCAAGAAATATTTCTTCTATTGGATGGAAGGCTTTGAAGGGGTTTACTCCAGTCTCATCATTCTTGTGATCTTTACTATAGAGGATGAACTTGGAGAGAATACCAATTGTGAAATGTTTAGGCAAATTAGTTGAGCATGTAAAAAGAAGGTGATCCTGATGAGATAATTTAATTACAGGAATATAGAATGGAAGGAGGAGATAGTGTATGGGAGCAAGGAGAGTGAGTTTGTGGAATTTCTGAGAGATAAGTATCTTAAGCAGCATGTGATTGAAGTGACTAGATGCTTTAATGTTTTGGATTTGGTGATAACTTCAAGATGTAGTTGTTAATGTTGCATTGACACTGCTGCCAATTGGTGAGAGTGATCATGAGGTACTTGTTTGGGAAGTGATGAAACAAGAAAAGGTTGCTGTCAAAAATGGATATGCATGGAAGTGATTATATGATTATATGAAACTCTGTAGTCAGCATCAGTATGTTGGGTAGATGAGCTGAGTGAAAAAGATGTTGACAATGCATGGAAATTCACAAGGCAGTATCTGACAGAAGCAGTGTATGACTGCACACCAAAGGTTAAGTGAGTAAATAGAGTAGGAGCGAGATGGATGAACAGTGAAATCAAGCAAGCTGTGCTGGAAAAGAAAATGTTATGGAGGAGGTACAAAACAGTTGGTGGTGATCAGATCCATGAAGAGTATAAAGCGCAGGTGCAGTTAACTCAAGAGAATTTTTCTTCTATATGGCAAGCAAGAGGAGGAATAATTATGGCAGATTAACACTGGTGTATAGTCATGGCAGCCACATGAGCCATGTTATGGCCACCCCTGCAAAGGATATAGTACAGGGGTGGCCACAACATGACTCATGTGGCTCACATCCATGTATCATGTGGCTCTTCACGATGTACTAGTTAAAAATAAACAAAAAGAAGAGGAGACAACAAAAAAAGGAAGAAAATAAAAAAAAAAAGAGAGAGAGAGAAAAAGGGTTAATAAAAATTACTGCAATAGAAAAGTTTCATTCAAAACACATTAAATGAAGTTTACTTTGAACAATTAGAAAAAATTTAAAGTCGAAACACAATAATTTTAGCTACTTATTTACTAGTAGAGGCCTTCTTGTATCCATTTTCTTGGTGAACTCCTTAAAATTAAGTCTGTAATTAGTTAAAGCAGTTTTTACAAGCTCATTACAACCTCACCATGTGTACACTCACTCACTCCTGTACCATCACATCAGTCAGAGGTTGCGGCTCTTCTAAGTCTTACTAGAATTATTTTGGCTTCAGAAGGGCGCATAGTTGGCTATCCCTGATATAATGGAATTATTGAAGGAGCAGCCGGCCGGTTGGCCGAGTGGTAGTGTATCCGTTCTCCAGCCAAAAGACTGCACGTTCGAATCCTGCCATGGGCATGGATGTTTGTGATTGTCTGTGGAAATACCAGTGGTGGTCAACGGTAGATGGCGTTGGTGTAGTTGCAGTTAGTTGTTGGTGGATTGAATGGTGAGACAGCGAGCTGTAGAGTAGGTGCCCTCTCTTGATGAGTCCTTGGACTCCCTGAAGTTGGCAATTGATGACATATCACCATATATTCCTAAGGAGTGGAAAGAAGGCAAAATAGTACCACTCCACAAGCATGATTCTAAGACAGAAGTCTCCAATTAAAGGGCAGTTTGTATAACTGTGGTTGTGGTCAAGGTGTCGAAGAGATTGGTAAGGAATAATAATTGCTGGCCTGGTTGGCTGAGTGGTTAGCATATCCGCTCTCCAGCCAAAAGGCTGCGGGTTCAAATCCTGCTGTGGGCATGGATGTTTGTGAGTGTCTGTGAAAATACTAGTGGTAGTCGTCAGCTGTAGATGGCATTGGTGTAGATGATGAAAGTAGTTGTGGTTCATTGTAGTTGGTGGATTGATTGGTGGAGACGGAGAGTTATGGAGTTGGTGCCCTCCCTCGATGAGTCTTTGAACTCCCTGGAGGTGTCATGTAATAATAATAATAATAAAATAGAGAATGGGATTGATGGATAGCATTCCTTATGATGGTCAGCATGGATTTGTAAATGGTAGGTTATGTTATCCTTTACAAAACCTAAGTGTGTTACCTTATAAAATGATAAGGTAACAAGTGTGTTAGATAAGGGAGAATCATATACAGTCACATTCTTGGAATTTGCAAAAGTATTTGATAGATTACCAGATAAGTTGGTGTACAAGCTGCAGAGGATGAGAATAGTATATTAGTTAGGATGGATTGGAGATTGGCTCTAAGCAATACCAGCAGGTTGTGTATGATGGAGCAGTTTCTCAAAATAGGAGGGCGACTAGTAGTTTTCCCCAAGGTCCTGTTCTTGGACCCCTGCTGTTCAACTTGTTTGTAAATGATATATCATGTGGAGTGACTAGGGATCTTCAGTTGTTTGCTGATGATGCAAAGTTGGGAAGAATTATAAGCAGCACTTTTGATGTTAATTCCCTTCAGGAAAATTTGAATAGACTTTTTGCTTGGACAAAGGATTGGGGTTGTGGTTTTAATATCAATACATGCATGGGATTGTTGCATTTTGGAGTGCAGAAATATAAGGCTGTGTAGTATTTCGACGGTGCCATACTGCAGGAAGTGAATGAGATTAAAGATTTGGGAATGATGCTTGGCAGTAGACTGAAGTTTAGAGGGCATATTGCTAGTGCTGCAAAAGCTGTGCATGGTAATGCTGCTATGATAAGAAATACTCTAACATGTAGGGATAAGGAAGTGGGTTGTGTATAATTCAGTGGTCAGCCCACACTTGGACTATTGTGCTCAGATCTTGTCACCTGGTTTTCAATGTGATGTGGAGACATTGTCTTGGTCTCTCTTCTCTGGACCCTCTCCAATGTCAGGACTTAGGAGAGAGGTTGAAGAAATGTGGATTGCGGAGTTTGGTGGATAGGAGGAAAAGAGGATATATAATAGAGGTATTTAGATTAGTGAGAGGATTTTATCAGATTAATCCAGAGGGGGATTATAAAAAGAGTAGAAGGTGAGAGGAGAAGAACCAAAGGTGTCATCCCTGGAAATTTTGTAAAAGTTTGGTGAAGAGGGGTGTGGGAGGAGGGGAGTAGATTTCTTGCATGGAGAATTGTCAGTGAATGGAATGCATTACGCATGTGTTGTTAATGCAAAGGGGTGTTAAGAATTTTAAAATTCTATATGATAAATGTGTTCTTGGAATAATACATGGTGGCTTTTCTGGTCCTTCCATGGGGGATGCACATATGCAACTAACTTTGTTTGATATATCCCCGAGGCAATTCTCATTCTTTTCCCCCCCTGCTATGCTTTCACTGCTGTTTTGTCCTGAAGCACTAGTCTACCACCTCTACCTGTGTAGTCTTCACCATCTAGATTAGCCATTTTCAGTTTTCCTTATGATTCATCAGGAAAACTGAAAAATTCTCTCCCTCATATGTCCATTCCCATGCTATGGATACTAAACTGAGTTCATGGGGATGGATGATCTTAGCATTGATGAAATCTTTTTTATAAGTGTGAACACCTCACTTCATCATCCTTCTGTAATTACTGAAATCTAAAATTACAGGACAAGTAAACATTTTTGTGACTTGTAGATTTAAGTGGTATTTCTGGAGCCCTGCATAAAACTATAGTAAGGTCAGTTTTAATTTATGCTTCTGAAATAAGAGCTGTAATAGTTAAATTCAAAAAATTAAACACTATTACAGAAATGGAAAATTGTGGGAAAAACAAAATTTCAGAAATGAAGATCAGAAATGAAGAAATATACAAAAAAAAATGTGCCTTATAACTAATAAATGAATGGATAGCAAACAAAGAAAAAGGAATATGAGAGCATGTTAACAGAATATAAAAAGAAAGAATAATTGGATGAACACAAAAATGGAAACCAGGTAATTTAAAACCATGAAAGTTGTGATCTTATACCTGTTGCATCAAGTGGATGAAAAAGAAGAATATTTTAATAAAAAATTATAGAAATCATCTCTACACTAAACTAGACTAGACTAGACTTAATATTGTCGATAGTAGTCCCATAGTTCTGATTTTGGCTCTTTTTCCTGAAAAATTGATATATTTCCCCCAAAATGCAGTTGCGAAATATTTCATACAATTGTAATAAGTTCATTATTACATTAAATGATATGTATTCACAAAAGAAAAGATATTCTTTCCAGTTAATTTTATTTTGCACACAAAAAATTGTCATAATGTGTGTTGAATACTTTGAACATTTTGTTTCTAGATTCAGAAATGAAAGCGCTAACAGCTAATACTGATTACCTGCTTCCTCCTTCTGAATACTACCAGTACTCAATTCCTTTTCATATGGAAGGAGAAACAAAAGTATGTATTTTTTTTTTATTAGTATTTATCTAGAATAGTTTAGTTTCTAGGTCTGTGAGGTTAGTGTGGGCCAAGAAAACTCTTATGTCAGTATAAGTTATAAGTACAGCTTTATACCAAATTTAGTTTTCATGGTCTTTTCTCTTACTCTTTTGGCAAAATCTACTCAAGCCTGATTAGAACTTGGTTAGATTTCACCATGATTGAATTGCTGACTAAACTCTTAAATTATTTTAAGTTATGATAAGAAGGAGAAGATGTTATATTATTTATAATGGCTCTTATCATTTAGATAGGATCTTAATTCTGCAATTAAGTTATTACTAACGCAATGCTCCAACATAAAAATGTGCACAAATTTACATGGAGAGAGAAGAAGCAAGGAATAAGAGAAGTCTAATTGACTATGTTATTGTTGATAGTGATGTTTTCCCACTGGTGCAGGACACTAGATGTACAGATGATTTGAAATTGGAAGTGATCACCGTTTAGTCTTGAGCAGGATAAAATTGAATTTCAGCTTGAGCAGCTCTCAGATGTAAACTATAGACTAAAATACACAAACATTATTCAAGAAAAAAATGAAAAAGTTTGAGAACAGAAACCAAACCTTGGAGAGTCAGTACAAGTCCTGAAGAAAACACTGATTGATTCATCCAGAGAGGTGCATCTAGTGAGGTTGTCTGTAAGGATAGAAAAATCAGAACTCCATGGTGGACACAGGAAGTTAAAGAGGCAGTGAAGGAAAAGAAGAAAGGATATCAAAAGTTCCTGGCAAATAAGTTAGCTTGTGCTCTTAGAGAATACAGAGACAAATGTAAGAAAGTTAAACACTGTGTAAAACTAGGTAAACAAAAGTCATGGGAAGACTTTGGTAAGAACCAGGGGTGGCTCATGCATAGGCACTGCAGAACTGCAGCACCCCCAGTTTTTCTCGATATATAAATATATTTATTAATTTTTTATATTTGCTTGTAATTTTATCATCAACAATCCTAAGCAATTCTCTTATTTTGTATAAAAAATAATGAAAATCCATCTTGTGGCACATAGGATGGCGAAGGATGCTAGCAGCACTGTGTTTACCACAGTGTCATATTGCTATGCGCTCAAGCATGTGCACATCATAGTGAGATGTGAGGCATTAGCGTAATGCAGCACTGTCCAGTGTTGTTCATGCAGTTCCACTGTTGTTTAATTGCAGTTTGCACCAGTAGTAGAGTATTCGTAGTGCTTATTGTGTTTGCTCTGTCTCTTTAAATATTTGGACATTACAAATAAATCCTTTAATTGTAATGTCCAAAAATTGTAAATCTATTCCTTTAATTACAATTAAAGGAATGGATTTTATTTTTAAATAATTTTGAATTTTACTGAACTGTATAATTTTATCGATAATAAGCAATATTTTTTCATGAAACAAAACAAGAAGAATATATTTTATTTTTAAGTAATTTTGAATTATACCAAACTGTATAATTTTATTGATAATAAACAGTATTTTTTCATGTTTAATTTTTTTTTAAATTTTTAACATAATTTTGATATTTTATCCAAACACATATACACTGTACTTACAGAATGATGTATATTTCGAAAGTTGCAGCACCCCCACTATTTCAAGCCACGAGCCGCCACTATTTAGAACATAGAAAATAAATATCAAGAAGGTGGCAAAATATTCTGGAATGGAGGAAAGAGTGCTGTAAAAGGAATTTGAGATGATAAAGCTGACATGAAAACTGGTGAAAAAGATATCCTTGATGTATGGAATAATTACTTTGTTTCATTTAGCAATTCTTCAATCAGTGACAGCATAGTGGTAAAAAACACTAGCATGCAATCAGGAATACATATCCATACTTGAAGTAGAAAGAGCAATCAAAAGCCTGAAATGTGGAAAGGCAGCTGGAGTAGATAATATTCAACCACAAGTGCTCAAGTTTGGAGGTATAAAAGTCTTACAGTGGCTGCACTGCATAGTTCAGAAGGCCTGGACACAGGGATGAATTATAGATGATTGGAGCAGAGCTCTCATAAAAGCGAAATAAAACTGAATGTGAGAATTAGAGGTATTTCCCTACTGAGTGTTCCTGGTAAGATTTATTCAAGTATATTTGAGAAACGGTTGAGAAGGATTGCAGAAGGGAAGCTTGGTGAAGAACGAGCTGGATTCATGCCAAACAGAGTTTGTCAGGATCAGATTTTCACGTTGCGACAAATAGTTGATAAATCGTGGGAATATAACAAAGATCTGGAAAAGGCATATGACAGGGTGCCAAGAGAGAAGCAGCTCAAAGTGCTACTGCAGTTGTATGGTGTCAATGGAGCATTATATCAAGCAATAGTCTTTATCTGAGTTTAAAGTCACCAGTTAGAATTGAAAGAAGTACAGGGAGATGGTTATATGTTAAATCTGGTGTCATACAAGGATGTACATTATCCCTTCTGTTATTTATTATCTATATGGATCACATGATGAAGGAAAGAGGTATTAAACCTGATATCAAAATTGGAGATGTTAATCTCAGCTCTTTAGTCTATGCAGGTGATGTTATACTTCTAAATAAATTTGCTACAAGTCTGCAAGATGTTACTTATTAGATTCTTTGTAGAAGTTCTCCAGGACTCAACATTTCTTATTCAGTTATATAGACTGAATTCATATCAAAACTAGTTGAAAATGTTCTGACAGTATGGCTCAAGAATAGTTTTCTTGTATTAAGCTACATGGCTTAAAACAAGCTGAGGTTGTTTCATTTCTTTGTAAACACCATAAGTCTGCTTCCTTACATGTATTGTATCTCATATTTTCACAAAGATTTAATTACTGCATTGTGAATGGAGAAACCTATAGAACAAGTAAAACATTTCATCTTCTTAGGCATGATTTTTAGTGAAGACAGCAAATTAAATATGGAAATAGACAACAGAATCAATAAAGCTGGTATGGTAGGAAGTCAACTGAATAAATTTATATGGAATAAGAGAGAAATTAGTCCAAACACTAAATTAGCTGCATACAAGACAGTGTTAAAACCAGTTTTAACTTATGGATCTGGGAGCTGGGTTAGAAATAAAACACTTGACCAAAGACTAGAGACCACAGATATGAGAGTCCTGAGAAAGATTAGAGGGGTGAACAGATGGCATCAATGGCAATGTCATATTTAAAACGAGGATATTATTAGGAAAGAACTTATTATTGTTAGCAGAGCTAATCTCAGGTGGTATGGTCACTTAAACAGAATGGGAGAGGAAAGATTAACAAAACAAGTTTTCTTTGTCAGGTTGGCAGGAAAAAGACTCAGAATAAGACCAAGATATAGGTGGATTGATACAGTAAAAGTGCCTTAGAAGATAGAAATATAAGATCTGATAATATTGAAGTCTTGACAAGTAATAGTTTGATTTGGAGGAAAATTGTAGATAGGAAGTTAGTAATGGTGTAAGTTTTTTCATGCAGTATTATGATAACCTGTACACCCCCTTGAGGGTACACATCAGGAATTTCATGATGATGACAATATGTATTACCACTTACAAATTACAAAGGCAATAAAAGTGAACAACTATTATATACATAGTGTGCCCATTAAGTAATGAGATATATTTTTTACAGGACAGGCCTTTGAATTAAAGTAACAATCATGTTTGTAATTTTGACCACTAGAGTGTGTTGCAATCTCAGGTGCAACCTTTGAGCCAGGTGATGCAGCAATTTTCATGTGTCAACTGTTGAAGTAAGAGTGCGTGAGTGTAGCATTTCAGAAGTTGCATCATGGAGCAGAGCTGTGATAAATTTTACTATAAATTAGGAAAAACTGCTTGAGAAGTGTACCAAGATCTATAAAAGGTTAATGGCAATGATTGTCTGAGCCATGCACAGGTGTTCCACTGGTTTCAACATTTAAAGTGGGGAGGGAGTCCCTGGAGGATGGAGATTCTGAACAGACAAATGAAACTGTGGTGAAAGCTAGGGAAATTGTTGCCCATGACAGACAAATAACTACTAGGCTACTCACCATACAGCTTGGTGTTGGTAAGGAAATGGCCAGATTAATCTTGGAAAGAGAATTGTACAAGAGGAAGATTTCTTCAAGTTTTGTTCTGCACACATTGACACACAAACAGAGAGAGAGCACCTGGTTGCATGTTAAAATTTCATCCATGTATAGGATCATAATGTGTTGCAAAGAATTGTCGCCAGTGATGAAATTTGGTGTTTTCAGTTTGATCCGGAAATGAAATTCCTGAGAATAGAATGGCATGGAATGTCTTCTCCCTCGCAGAAGGAAGTCAGGTTGTAAAAATCATGTCAAGATGGGACGGCAGCCATTGTTTTTTCAACACTGCTGGAATTGTTCACTCAATTTGTTCCTGAGGGCACTACAGTGAATAGTCAGTATTATTTAGGAGTAATGCAATGTGTCAGGAAAGAACTGTTCCACAATAACATTTGATTTCTGTTGCACAATAACTTGCCTGAACACTGCACTGCCTGTAAAGCAATTGCTGGCTTTGAAGTCAATCTGTTGTGTGATTGACCCCCCCACATACACACCTTTGCAAGATTTGGTTCCCTCAGACTTTTTCCTCACCCCAAAAATGAAGTGTGCCTTGAAAGAGGAGATAGAGGACATCCAATGCAGTGTGACCCAGACACTGAAGGGGGTTCCTGTTTAGGATTTCCACTGTGCCTTCAAACACCTGTATGAGAGATGTAAATGTTGTGTGGAGTTGGAGAGAGAGACAATTTTGAATCTGTGTAATTGACAATTCCAAATATAGTTATTTGTTTTGATATAATAATTGTTGGCTTATTAATTAACCGGCACTCTGTATTTTAACTGGCATTTCTACACTCTTATGTTATTCTTTCTGCCATAAAAGGGTGGCATAGGTGTATTTGTAACCTTATATTCCATGCCAGTGCCAATTTCCTGGATCATGACTTCTTTTCCTTATTCTTTAACAATGATCTGCTGTCACTAGTGCTCCCCAAATATTGAAATTCACTCTAGCTTATTACCGAAATTTAATTTTCTGCACTCCAACTAACTGCCCAAACAATGGAGTTTTCTTTCTTAGTGAATTTAATATGTGCAACTTCATCTAGTTGCCTTTTTCCAGTTCTGCTGACCAAGCCAGAAGAAATGCTAAGCTATTCTTCACTGTAAGGAATGATCTAATGCAAAAATCAGAATGTGCTTACCACTCTCCCAATATATTGTTGAACTCTTTTCTAGCTATTGCTCCTTCCAGTTATAGTGTATTACTCTCTTCTTCCATAAAAGCTTCCTCTTTTATGGAATTTTCTCCCTGCAGATGATTTGTTTGTATCCTTTTGCATAAGAACAGTGATAAATATGACAACTTTGGGGCTTCTATTTCTCTTCTCTAGGGTCAGACTTTTGTTTCCAGTTTTCTGAGCCAAATACTTACTCTAATTAAATTACAGAAATTATCCATGCCTGAATAAAGGCTTCCTCCATGGCATTCAAAATTCCTCTCCAATATTCAGTCATGCCTTGGTTTTCAGACAAGTGTGACAAGGCAGGCAAAAAAAAAATACAAGTAATTTGAGATAAATACAAAAACTTTCAGATTATATCTTTAATTTGTATGTAAAAGCACTTCATCTTATATCATCTCTACATCCTTATATATTCAGGTGGAATAAACTCTATTGCAAAGAAGCGAGTCTATATTCAATCATTTCCAAAAAATTGAAGTAAAAGGCTGTTATCAGACTGTTGACCCATTGCTACTTTACATTAGTCTTTTCAAAAATAATAAAAAAAATCATTAACATTCAATCACCTAAATGCCCAACAGATGAATTCTGCCACTTTATATTCACAGCAGATCTCCTATCCTTCATCACTCCCTCCTGAACATGTCATGGAAATGTCTTCAGAGAAAGATTGGCTATTGCACTCAACATTTCTAAGTCATATGATTGGATCTGGCATATGGAGTCTGCTCAGCAAATTGCAATCCTGTGGTCTGCTTTCTACCATTTATTATTATTAAGAGAGACCTCCAGGGAGTCAGAGACTCATCGAGGGAGGCCACATACTACGCGCACCAGCTATCATACTTATTCTTGAATTCATTCACACTGCTTGCACTCATAACATCCAATGGCAATTCATTCCAATCATTCACCACCCTCTGAGAGAAAAATCTAACCCTTACCCACTTCTTAGTGGCCTTCATTCTCAGTTTCCAAGGATGCCCTCTCATCCTTTCCTCAACGTCCATAAACTGAAAAATTCCATCAATTGAAATCCTGCATGACCCTTTCAGAAGTTTGTAAGTCTCAATCATATCACCCCTCTCTTTCTCCTGTTTGCTAGTGTCTGCAATCTACAAATTTTCAATCTGTCTTCATAATCAGTATTCCACAATCCTGATATCATTTTTAACACACTCCTTTGTACTCTCTCCAATATATCAGAATCACAACGGAAACCAGGAGACCAGACCTGTGCACAATAGTTTAAGTGATGTCTTATGAAGGCCTTGTAAAGAGGCAAAATAACATCCTTATCTTTACGTGTGAACGTTCGCTACAGCATTGAAATTATCTTTTGAGTTGTATTCGCAATCTTTGTCACATGGCCACTGAACTTCAACTTCCTGTCTATTAACACTCTAAGATCCCTAGCCTAATGCCACCAATATAATATGACACTGGATATCTAATCATGCTGAAGTGAATGATATTAACTGACACTAATGTTCTACCATTTATAACTGGGTAACCAGTTTTCTCTCTGATCATTCACTACTGCCCTGTCGTATTGGATGGCTATTTTTTTGCTAATGCAGGAGTGACTGCTATGTCATAACATAATTCATGACTGTTTTATCACTTGCCCTCTTATATGTAAATGCCCTTAGACTTCAAACCCAGTCTAGAGTGTTTGAAGTCTTTCTTCTTCTTCTCATTTGACAAACTTTACAGTTTCCAAACATTCCAAGCTTCAGGATGTTCTACATACAGTCTTGAACACTGATCTCATATCATTGTTCATTGGAATAAGGACAAAATTCACCTTCAGTACTAATAAAACAGCCGTGCTTTCTTTCTCACAAAAACAAAGCTCCATTGTCCATATCTGTATTCAAGATTAAATTTCTTTTCTGGGGCTCCGCACCTCTTCTCTTTTCATTCAAACATTATTGACATAAAAATATAAGCGGTTTACGAATCAGTAATGTCCAGTGAAACTTGTTCTCATTTCCTTCTAGTGACACGATGCCTTATCTGTCCACTTGCTGAGTCAGTGCAAATCTTTGATAGAGGAATCAGAGATGATTCCTCTCGCAAAGACTTATTCTAACCACTGTCTCATAAACTGTTTCTGCTTTCTATCTTTTCTCCACTTTGGATATTGCAATTGGTGCTGTTTTGTTGTACTGACATTCATCATTCCTCTACTTTCCTCTAGGCTTATAATAAATTCAAGAATCACTGCTAACCCACTGAACATACTGCTTATCTTATTGCTCTTTAATTTCATCTATCCCTATTCGCTGAAAGAGCCTCCCTCTAGAAGTGTTTCCTAAGGATTGCAATCTTTAAGTATTCAAGAAGAATATTAATATACATTTATTCTCTTGAAACACCTCCTCCACAAATGCCACTATTGTATTATAAGTTTCACAACCTCTTGTTTGTGATTAAGATTAAGAAAGAAAAAATAATTATTATTGTTATTATTATCTGCAGACCTCCATAGATTCAAGAGACTCATTGTGTGAGGCCCTACTCTCACAAGTACAGCTCATCATACCTCAACTTAAATGCATTCACTGTCCCTGCACTCATTACACTCTCAGGCAATGCATTCCAATCACCCACTACTCTCCATGATAAAAATCTATAATAAATTTAGTTTAATCCTTTATCCAAGTGTAAGCAAACAAAGTTTGCACCTGAAAATATCTTCAGGACAGGTAAGGTGGTACATCCCTTGGCAAAATCCCTTGGATAAAGGATTAAACTAAATTTATTATAGTCTAACCAAGTGCAAAATAAACTTCCAACATCTTTCTCTAAATCCAGAGTAATTTAATAATAATGTGGTTCACTGGTTGGCAACTCGTATAAGTAAATAAGACCTCTCCATTCCTTCTGCCTTAGTATCACCACTCTGGCTCTGCCTCCCACTGACGAGACCTCAATAAAGGTCGAAACTGGTCTTGGTAGTGGCCCTTCCTGTAATGCATAGCAGTATACATGTCTGCAAGGAGATGTGGGACCTCACACAATGAGTCCCTTGAATCTATGGAGGTCTGCAGATAATAATAACAATAATAATTCTTTTTTCTTTCTTAATCTTAATCACAAACAAGAGGTTGTGGAACTTATAATACAATAGTGGCATTTGTGGAGGAGGTGTTTCAAGAGAATAAATGTATATTAATATTCTTCTTGAATACTTAAAGATTGTAATCCTTAGGAAACACTTCTAATAAGATAAGCAGCATGTTCAGTGGGTTAGCAGTGATTCTTGAATTTATTATAAGCCTAGAGAAAAGTAGAGGAATGATGAATGTCAGTACAACAAAACAGCACCAATTGCAATATCCAAAGTGGAGAAAAGATAGAAAGCAGAAACAAAAGAATTATTGTTATTATTATCTGCAGGCCTCCGTAGATTCAAGAGACTCATTGTGTGAGGTCCTACTCTCACATGTACAGCTCGTCATACCTCAAATTAAATGCATTCACTGTCCCTGCACTCATTACACTCTCAGGCAATGCATTCCACTCACCTACTACTCTCCATGCTAAAAATCTATAATAAATTTAGTTTAATCCTTTATCCAAGTGTAAGCAACAAAGTTTGCACCTGAAAATATCTTCAGGACTGAGGTAAGGTGGTACATCCCTTGGCAAAATCCCTTTTATCCCTTGGATAAAGGATTAAATTGTTTCTCTAGGTTACTGTATGTAATGTAACTCAGCTTGTCCTGTATATTTGTATATGCTCCAGATGATCTTAATATGAAGATCGAAACATCTGGAAATTAAAAGAGTTGTTTATAACACGGTTGTCAAGTCCATAATTTCTAAAATGAATGCTGATCACCGTGCAACACTAAAAGAAAGGATTATTTAATCATTGAAATGGCATCTTACATGCAGGAAAACCTGGTTCTTGTTGGAATCCTTAAACCAGCAGGACATCAATTCCTGATATTACATATTTTTTACTAAACATTTTTGTGTGTGTGTGTGTGTGTGTGTGTGTGTGTGTGTGTGTGTGTGTGTGTGTGTGTGTGTGTGTGTGTGTTGATATAAGTTCCTGTTGTATAAAGAAGTGCATAAATTTTACATTTACAGTGTATATAAATTTACAATTTATATTCAAATAGTGATGTGGGTAGATTTCAAAATAGGAATTTGTACAGTGGGACTTGCCTGTGCTCTGACAATCAAAAAAGTATTTGGAATTTTGAGTCATTGAGATTGCATCTTACATATAAGAAAACCTGGTTCTTGTTGGAATCTTAAAACCAGCAGGACATGAATTTCAGACATACATATTTTTACTACACATTTGTGTGTGTGTGTGTGTGTGTGTGTGTATATACAAAAAAAAAAAAAAACTGATAATTTCCTGTGTATTGAAGTGCATAATCAGTCCTGAAGATATTTTCAGGGGCAAACTTTGTTTGCTTACACTTGGATAAAGGATTAAACTAAATTTATTATAGTTTAACCAAGTGCAAAATAAACTTCCAACATCTTTCTCTAAATCCAGAATAATTTAATAATAAGGTGGTACACCGGTTGGCAACTTGTATAAGTAAATATGACCTCTCCATTGCTTCTACCTTAGTACCACCACTCTGGGTCTGCCTCCCACTGATGAGACCTCAATAAAGATCAAAACCAGTTTGGGTAGTGGCTCTTCCCTTAATGCATAGCAGTATACATGTCCACCAGGAGGTGTGCTTTGCATTATGGGAGATACTGATACAAGGAGTGATGAGAGCTTGGTCCACCTTTGCTGCAAGTTGCCAAAGGATGCACCACCTTACCTCAATCCTGAAGATATTTTCATGCATAAGCTTTGTTTGCTTACACTTGGATAAAGGATTAAACAAAATTTATTATAGTCTAACCAAGTGCAAAATAAACTTCCAATGATAGAAATCTACTCCTTATCCCCTTGCTCATACCCTTCTTATAGAGCTTCCAAGGATGCCTTCTCATTCTCCCTCTCTACAGATATTCTATGAAAAATCTCATCCATGTTAATCTGGTAATTACTCCTTACCAACTTATATGTCTCGATCATGTCTCCCCTCTTCTTTCTATCCACTAGGCTCTGTAATTTGCATTCTCTCCATCTGTTCTCATATTCCACATTCCAGAGACTAGAAACCAACTTAGTCAATCATCTCTGAACTCTCTCCAACATCTTATCATCCTTTTGAAAACTTGGCAACCAAATCTGTGCACAGTAATCCATATGTGGCCTTATCAATGTCTTGTACAATGGAATCAAAAATCCTTACTTCTACACGTCAGTGTTCTCCACATCATTCCCATAATCTGCTGTTATGTCCTCACAATTTTAGCAGAACGATCATGAAATTTCAAGTCCTTATCCACCATCATCTCCTCTACTTCTAAAATATACATACCAATCCTATACTCTGCATCTCATCTTTGCTTCTCAAATTTTAAAATCTTACACTTTGCAACATTAAACTGATATTCCCACACACTCACCCATTCAGAGGGTCTATTTAGATCCTTTTGCAAAGCTATAACATCTGCTCTACTTCTTATAACTCCCCCCCCCTCCAACAAAGTGGAACAACTGTCTATTACCATTTAAGCCCTTTCCAGTGTCATTTACAATGACAGCGGTCCCAAAACAGACCCCCCCTGGGGGCATACCACTAGTGTCTTTCCTCTTCTGGGATATTACTTCTCCATACACAACCTACTAATATCTATCAGTTAGCAAATCTCCAATCCAATGCACTAATCTACTTTCCAGCCTCATCTGTTCCAATTTAACTACTAGTTTGCTATGTAGCAGATTATCGAAAGCCTTTGCAAAATATAAATATATGCATCCCCATTGCCTTATATATTCGTCATCCTGTTATAATAAGCAGGTTGCTAAAACACGATCTTCCTTTAGCAAACCCATGCTGTCCATTAAAGAGAATTCTACTGCTTTCAATGCAGTTCTGAATTCTTAGCCCCTCACTAGCGTAAAATTGTGTATAGAAGGAAATTTATACAAAACACCTTATATACCAATTTTACTGGTAAACCAGATTCCAATAAAAATATTATTTAATTTTATAATTTAATAGTGAAAATTTAATGAATTGGAATTAATAAATTGTGAATAACTAAATATTGTAGCCTACAAATGTTTTGTAATAGAACAAAGGAAAATAAGTGTAAAATAATTTGTGTCTAAAAGAATCCTCTAGTCAGCGATTTCCAGACGGATTATTGTATTAAGTTATGACCTGGGGCAACTACCATCATGAAGGTCAACATTGCATGGGGATTTCCTGCCTTAATGCAATGACCGGAAAGGGTGGCGGGTGCAGAACATTGAAATACCCAGTGGCCGACAACGTAAGTGAACCCAAGGTCATCTGAGCCAGATAAATAGAGGGTCGCTGTGGCAAGTTGGACTTTTTCTTTTCAGGTTATTCATCTCACTAGTCAGCATTATGGTTCCTGGAGTTTGAGTTCTTTCTGGAGTGCTGGTCCCATTTTTGGGTCAGCGAGAAGTTACGAAGTCACGTGGAGTTCGACCGGAGGTTGCGATGGCAGCAGAGCTTTGCTAACATTGTGGGAGATGATTTGCGATCACCTTCGGAGACCTGCATTCCAGACAGAAAATGCCAAATGGATAAGAGAGTAATCAAAGTTAAGAAGAAAAGTTTAAATGAGATAACGTAGATTTACAATGGTGCAGCCCTTAGGATTTTAAAAGGAGATTTAATAAGAGGAAATAAGATATGATAAGAGATTCTAATAAGAGGAAATAAGATATGATAAGAGATTCTAATAAGAAGTTTAAGTAAGATAAACACATAGTGTTATAATGGCGCAGCCGACAGGATTTAATTCACTCAATTAATCGGTCAGAATTGTGAATTAAAGTGAGCAAGTTTTGGACTAGAATCAGGCAGTTATCAAGAAAAAATATTTTGTGTAATTTTGAAAATTTGAAAATTAATTCACAAGTACAGGAATCAATGACGTTGAGTTCTTCAGAACTATTAATCTTCAACAAGTTATTCCACAATTTTCCGGAGAGGAAACTACGACGTCTTAGCTATTTTTAGCTTCATCGAGGAACTGAGGAAGGTGGGTAGATGGACAGACGTCCAGCTTTTTATCTTACTAAAGAGCAAACTAGTGGGAAAGGTCAAAAGCTTCCTATATTCATCCCCAATTTTGAAGGATACCTTGAAATATTCAAAATTTAAGGAGACTTTGATTTCCCAGTTCTCCAAGTTAAGAAGTTTAGGCCGTAATATATGGAAATTGCAGAAATGTGCTCAAAAAGAAAAGGAGAATGTGACTGAGTTCTATAATAGGTTACTGACAATTGCCAATAGTCAGAGCATCTCTAATGAGGATTAACCTCACCTCGACTGGGCAGTGTTTCGTCAGTTTAGGCTAGGGGTGAAACAAGATTTGAAGGAAACCGCCTATAAGAAAAAATCATGAATCTTGAGGATTCGCGATTCCTTCTCTTTCCTTACCGTGAAAGAGAAGGAACAGATGCTCGGAGACATTCGTCCCACATCTACTACCAACTATATTGACGTGATTAAAGAGGCGAATAATTCAGCTTGCAAGAATAAGAATGAAAGGGAATCAAGCACTTGTAAGAGAAAGATCATTAAAAATCAAAAAGGATAGTGAGGGAGAAAGAGAAAGATCAGTCAACATTAATCGAATGACTGAAAATAAAATGAACATCATAAAAGTAGGGATAACTATCATGGAAGAAGTAAGTTCTATAGTTAAACAAGAAGTTGAAAAGCTGCAACAACCCTTCATGGACTGTCTTGATGCTGTTCTGAATCAACTGGCGGCAGTAACTGTAAAGACCTTGGAATCAACTATACCTCAAACAGAGAGGACTAATGAGATAATAAGACAAGAAGTTGAACGACTACAACAGCCAATGATGGACCGTTTAGATGCTGTTATGCAGAAGTTGGCGGCAGTAACAGCAAGGACCTTCGAAGTATCACCACCACAATCAGAGAGAGATGGTGAACATGAAGACAGAAGGGAGCCTCCCAGATATTTTAGTTGCAATAAAATTGGGCACATAACTTACAACTGTTTTAGTAACAAGAGATCCTCCAATAGAAATAATAGATATGAGTCGAAGTTTGGACACACTCCTCATATTTATGAAGGTAGACAGTGGGATCATGAACAACAGTGAAAGTCGAAAATGATAATTAAGGATAAGGTACAAGGTCTGCATTGTGACGTATTATTAGATACTGGTTCCCAGGCCTCTGTCATAACAGGAGATTATTTTCAAGGAATAAAATCCCGTGTATGGCGATGCATTTCTAATCTAAGAAAACCAATCAGACTATCGGGATTATCGACATCCAATGTTTATGTGAACAAAAATATACTTGCCTGAGTTTAAATTGTGTGTTTGGCAGGAGTTGTTGGTCCTCCCTAGGACATCTTACCCACACGTACAGATAATTTTAGGAACTAACTTTCTAGAGAAGTACAAGTTCTCATGCGACTTTTCTAGAAATTACATGTTCCTAATGGGAAATAAACGGTTTGGTAGAGGGAACTGAAGATTTGAAAATCGAGTTGAGAAATCTCATGAAGAAAGAAAGCAAAATAAAGGTAATGTCGGGCCAACTGAAAGGGGCAATGAAGTTTCTAGAAATAACCAGATTGATTCTGAAATAGCTTCAACTTCAAAAGTGAATAATCAATCTGAGACCTATCATATATCTAGCATTAAATTAGTAAATGACCAAGGTGAAACAGAAGAAAAATTAGGGGAGGATAGTCCGAGAACAATCGGAGTAAACTACATTGAAAAGATTAATAGATATAGAAGTTCCTATAACAGACCGAGATGGAACAGGCACAGAAAACAGGAAGTTGAGGTGCAATCTCAGCGACAATTTATTTTTGCAAACTTCCTCAGTTTTCTTTTTAATGTTTAGAAAAGCTATACGTGGGTTATTGTGTTGGAACTTGGAAATTGCTACAAAGGCTGCACACTTGCTAACAGTTTGTGCAAGCTTTATGAACAAAATTAATGGAGAATTAATTAGGTCCAAAACGTTAAAAGATAACAATGAAATTAGGTGTAACAAGTTTGTAGTCAAATTCTCTCCAGAAAATTTGCATGAAGGAAGTTGAAAAAAAATTTCTTAAAAAAAATTAAAAAAAAAACTATATAAAATTGTGTACACAAGGAAATTTATGTAAAACGCCTTATATACCGATTTTACTGGTAAACAAGATTCCAATAAAAATACTTGTGATTTAATAGTGAAAATTTTTATGTTTAATGAATTGGAATTAATAAATTGTGAATAACTGAATATTGTAGCCTACAAATGTTTTGTATTAGAACAAAGGAAAATAAGTGTAAAATAATTTGTGTCTAAAAGAATCCTCTAGTCAGCGATAATTCCAGACAGATTATCCTATTAAGTTATGACTGAGGCAACTACCATCACGAAGGTCAACATTGCACTGGAGTTTCTGCCTTAATGCAATGACCGGAAAAGGTGGCGGGTGCAGAACATCGAAATACCCAGGGGACGACAGTGTAAGCGAATCCAAGGTCATCGGAGCCAGATAAATAGAGGATTGCTGTGGCGAGTCAGGGGCTTTTTCGGGTTATTCATCTCGCTAGTCAGGCATGCGGTTCGTGGAGTTCGAATTCGTTCCGGAGTGTTTGTCCCGTTCTTAGGTCTGCAAGAAGGTACAAGGTCACGTGATGTTCCGACCTGAAGTTACGATGTACGCGGCGGCAGTTGAGTTTGCTAACATTGTAGGGGATGATTTGTGATTGCCTTCGGAGGCCTGAATTCCAGACAGAAAATGCTAAGAGAGCGATGTGACTAAGATTAGCGGTTTTAAAAGAAATTTGATGCTGTGTTTCCATGCCACAGTGTTCCTGATGCTCGCTGATAATAACGAGGGATCTCACATGCCCCAGAAAAGGTACCCGAGGTCAGTGCTAAAGACAAATGGTAACCGAAAGAGAGGATTTCAAGGATCATTCAGAGAAGTAAGTCCAGATTTATGTTCAAGTAAGATCTTTCCATTGTTTAACTTGTGAAAAAGATTGTGACGGTGTTTAATTAATTTTGTTTAGATAGGATACTTGAGGACTTTAGGCCAAATGTTGATATTTGAATTGTTTTGCCTTATGTGAGAGAAAGCCTAGTTTAGAAATTTAGGTAATATACATCTTGTGTTTATTGTTGTAACTATTGTTAAACTTGCAAATGTTTATCTGAGGATGATTTGAGTATATCTAGGTTAATGTTTTTTAGACACGTAGTCCTACTAGAAGTAATTTTGTTGAGGGACTAAATGTAAACGTATCTTTGAGTTATTATTTGAAGCATAGAAGCTAAATCTACTTGGATCTTATAATTGACCTTTTGTATATGTTATTAGTGATGAATAAATTGTTTTCTTGTTTATATAACTTGCCTGATTCATATTTCCAATGCACTACTCATTAAACTCGAGTCTGTGTGCCTTAAGGTATATATTGCCATGACTGTAGATTAGAAGTGTTCATCTGCTAGATTTAATTATGATTAAGAGAGGGAGGTTCCGTGTGTTTTTCTTTGGAGGGAGATTCGCCTCCCATCCATTTTGGTGGTGCAGCTAGAAATCAAACAAATTTGCCAAAATTCTGTTTAGAATAAACACCGGTAGATCAGACAAAGAGGTTGAGTCCAAACTGAGGCGATTTCTTTGTTGTGAGCTTTGCACATGTGATCTTCAATATTTGCAGCCAAACGGATAAGAGAGTAATCAAATTTATGAAGAATCACTAGCTTCTCCAACACATTGACCACAACCCCAGATAATCAGAATGGCCTGTAATTTGAAGCCTTAATCTTATCATCCCCTTTAGAAGCAGAACAATTTTGCCATCTTTCTACTCCTTAGGGACCTGGGCATCTAATACTCATGTTCAAAATGTACGAGCTATTGTTAACTCCCTGGAACATTTCCTCAAGACACACAGTGATATACCATCATGGTCTTGTTGACATCAAGTTTACTCAATTCCTCATATGCCTCCTGCTTAATCACCATCATTGGTTCCCCCCCCCCATTCTCACTGCTCTCAGGTTCTGCATTATATTATATATAATCACAAGGATGGAACTTTAATGAACTGCTCATTAGACACCTCTACTATATCCTCTTCAGTTTTTATCATTCTCCCATTATCACTGACCAACATCATCCTCCCATAATCATCCTTTCTTTACTGGCCACGTATCAAAAAAACTCCCTAGGACTTCTTTGCGTGTTATTTGCTAACTGCTGCTCATACTGCACTTTTGTTATCCTTACTGAGTCACCTTGTTTTCTCTTTGTACTCATATATAACTGATTATCTCCGCTTGTCTTGTGTCACCTCTACAATTCCTTTATCTTCCGGATTGCATGTTTCATCTCTTCAGTCATCCATTTTACATCTACCTTATTTAATCCCCCGACCTTTGGATGGAATACACTGAGTTATTGCCTCTGCCAGATTCTTTCCGAATAGAAACCAAGCAGCATTGATTTCCTTCCCATGCAATTCTCATATCATATATCGATATCGCTTCAAGCTGCCTCTTGAGTTTGCCATAATCACCTGCCTTATAGTTCCACATATAACACTTTCTCGTGATATGGCTGGCCAGCATACAAGTAATCACTTCATGGTCATTTCACCAACTGGAGGAAGATGTTACACTTCATTTACAACAATATCTTATGAGATAATCCAATCCATGACCCTCAATCCACTCTATAATGTCTGCTGAAAGTAGTTATTCCTTAAAAACTCAAAAAAATTCATTCTCTTTGGTTCCTGATGCTGTCTCTTCATTCCGGTCTATATTACCATAATTGAAATCACCCATAATGATCACCCTTTTCTTATTGGTGAGACCAATTTGTCTAAATATTTCCTTTCCCACTGCCTTCCACATTACTAGGTCTATAGCAAAAACTACTAGACCTTTCATCCTGTCAACTTCCACTTCATACCATACTTCTACAAACCACTATCAGATGGGCTCAACTCTGCCATCATCAGTAACACTCCTCCTCCCATTTTGCTTTAGTTGTTTTCATGAAAGACTAATATCCTTCAATCTAATCTTGATTCCTGTCAGAATGTCATCATCGTTCAACCATGTCTCACTTATACCAACAGTTTGTGGGAGAATGAACTCTATCCGCACTACAATTTCATTCCTTTTGTTTAGAATACTTCTAGCATATGTAAATATACACGCTAGCCCATTTCTGTTTCTGTAACAAGTTCCAATAATCCCACTTCTCAGATATGACTTCCACACACCCCTTACCATTCCTGTCTATCATCACTGATATTACCTCTCTCCTGACTTACATGTCATCCCCACATCCTTGACTATCTTAATCCTTTCTTGCACGTATTTACTCTTGAGACTATCATTTACACTTTTTCCACAGTGTCCCCCTGTCTACCTGACTTCTCCCATTTCCCTATCCACTCTATGTTCATTCTTATCTCTCGTGCCACTCACTTCTCCCTCGTGCCACTCACCTCTCCATCCACAAACTTGCCTACCTTACTCTCCTGTTCTTGCACAACATTTCTTGCTTCCTCAGCTCTTATATTCACTTCAGTCATTTTCTCTCATCTAGCCCATTTCTGTTTCTTGCAGCAACAGTTTCTCCAAATGACTTGCACCAAATTGATTCAAATGTAGCTGACCTCTTTTATACAGCTCTATCCATCCCACACATTCACAAAATGAATTCCTTTATACTCACACAACTCTGCTAGTATATATTCATAATCTTTGCTCACCTTCTCATCTCATCATCATACCTGGGCAACATGCTGACAACCTTACCTACCACACTGTTATCTTTCATTCTCTCCTTAACAGCCTCATAACATCTCTCTTTACATTCTTCTTGTTACAAGTCAAATCATTTGTGCCAATTACCACCAACTCTATTGCGCCCTTATTCCTCTTATTATTATTATGTGACACCTCCAGGGAGGCCAAAGACTCATCGAGGGAGAGTGTGCCAACAGCATCGAATGATAACCGTGCTCAAACTTGCTTAACTTTTTGCAGCCATTAGTAGCAGAGGCTCTACCAATCGACCATTTAATTTAATTAACCTTTGCTGGCTGCTTCAACTGCCCTGCTCATTCTGCCTTCCTGAAAACAGACCTTGTGCACCTTTTCACTCACTACACCTCTTATCATCAGATCTCCATACGTTGCCATTCTCAAATCATTTGATATTTCTCTCAAATCTTTTGTCCCATTCTTCTTCATATTTCCATGCAAATCCTTAATTCTCCTCAGTTCATTCCTCATACGTTTGATCTCTTGCCTCATCTTTACCAACCCTGCTTTCATATCTTCAATTAGTTTTTCAGTGCCATTTATGCAAATTGCATTTTCATTACTTTGCACATCCACTGTTTTACCACTCACTGCCACCGGCTCTCTTTACTGGTGCTAACTCGCTACTATCTATGCACACTGTCTTACCAATCAAACTATAAAACCAAATTAGAGCGATTATATGAGCTTAACAGAATACCTTCCTCCTCATTGGTTAACTTTATAATACAGGACATTGATTTGGTGAGATCTATCTTGTTTGAGAACTTATGATCTACATTAGCCTTAAATAGAATATATAATTTGTGAAATAGTGTCTTAATGTCAAATTTGATATTGACAAAAATGTCTTCTTTGTGTTCATAAAGAATATGTACATGATTATTTTTGTTAAAAAAAAGAAAAGAAAAAACATTTGTTTGTATAGTTGCATAATGAATCCAAAGTGGCATTTAAAGTGAGACCTCTATAGTGTTATGCAGTTATGTAATTTAACAAATCTTCCATTTTCTATCATTGTTTTTTTGATATAGGCTATTCCAGGAAAATTACCAGAGGCATATAAAGTAGCATTAAGAGAAAAGCAGCAGTTAGTAAAAATGTGGCATCATAAACTTAAATCAGCTAACCTTACTATACAACAAAAGGAACAGATACAGACAGCTGTTCAACAAAGATTTCAGGTATTTATTATATTATTGATCTTATTTCATTTTTGCTTATTTTTTATGACTCAAAAATTGAATTTATTATTTGTCACTTTTAAATTAATTTTTTTGTAATTATGACCACTTGGCAAGCAAAGGGTCATCCTTCAGTGATAACGATGTCACACTTCTTTTTTAGACTTGCTACTTCTCTCTCTCTTCTCCCTGCATCTCCATAGTGTCATAGCATGGTCTTGAGGTTGAAGTAACATTTATCTTTGGGCAGGAAAAGAAATGTGGTCTTTTCTTGGTTGAAGCCCTCTTAGGCTTTTCAGTTGAAGGTAAGCTAGGTGGTCTGATACAAAGGTGGCAAGATTTTTCCCCCCCCTTGCAAAAGACAGGAACACACACACGCACACACACCATTAATTGATTTCATAAGGGCATCTAACAGAATCCCCCCATGGAACTCGGTCACACAAATTAGAACAAATGAGGGTAGATGTGACACTGGTTATGTGGATAAGAGGGTGCTGCTGGACAGATATCCAAAAGTGGTCTTTGGAGGGTAGAATCAAGGAGAAAACAGGTGACTAGTGGTGTGTTACAAGGTTCAGTGCTGGGACCACTAGAAGTGGTCCCTGCACTGCTATACAAGACCCTGAAAGTTGAATAAAGGTGTAGTTAATAGGGATGTGAGGACTAGATTCTTTGCTTAGAGTTGTGATGAAAGGAATGGGTTGCCATTTGTAAGTGCTTTGTCTGTTAATGGGTTCAAGGAGAGATATGATACATTGTGTGGATTGTTTGGGTCTCTCATGATGAGTCTTTGGACTTCGTGGAGGTGCCTGTACAATAATATGCTGGCTAGCAATATTAGTTGCATCAGCTATACTTTTAATCCTCACTATCTATTGAAGAAAATTCAGAGTTTTGAACACATTTATTAAAAAAAGGATGCTCCGTATGTAAAGTTGGTTGATTAAAAGAAGCTTCCTATGAAGGATGAATAACAGTATAATTCACTTATATAAGTTACTGATCACGGCAGTGTTGAATTATGGTTCTCATCTTGGGTCACCCAGATTTTTAATGGATCTAAAATAATCAAAAGTATTTAGAGAAAATTTGTGAAGTGAGATTAGATCCTAGCATTTACAAGATTTTGCTGGTTACCTATAACCTTTTAAACTTTAGTAGTAGAAGAACAAAGTCACCATCTCATAATCTATCATTATTATTGCATGAGCACCTCCATGGAGTCCAATGGCTCATCACGTGAGACCCAAACTGTCCATGTAATATCAATCTTACCTCTCCTTGAATCCATTAACAAATAGGGCACTCACAACTGACTCTGGCAACCCATTCCATTCATTCACTCTCTAAGCAAAAAATCTAATCCTTACTAACCATGTTCTTTATAATAAAATTAGTTTAATCCTATTTCCAAGTGTGAGCAAACAAAGTTTGCGCCTGAAAGTATCTTCAGGACTGGGGTAAGGTGGTACAACACCAGGACAACTCGTTGCAAAGGTGGAGAAAGCTACCAACACTCCTATCTCAGTATTTCCTATAATGCAAAACACATCTCCTTGCGGATATGTCTAATGTTATTCATTAAGGGAAGGGCCACTACCCATATGGGTAGTGGCCCTTCCCTTAATGCATAGCACTGCACTACCCATATGGGTAGTGGCCCTTCCATTAATGCATAACACTGCACTACCCATATGGGTAGTGCCCCTTCCCTTAATGCATAATACTGCACTACCCATATGGGTAGTGGCCCTTCCCTTAATGCATAACATTAGACATATCTGCAAGGAGATGTGTTTTGCATTATAGGAAATACTGAGATAGGAGTGTTGGTAGCTTTCTCCACCTTTGCAATGAGTTTCCCTGGTGTTGTACCACCTTACCCCAGTCCTGAAGATACTTTCAGGTGCAAACTTTGTTTGTTCACACTTGGAAATAGGATTAAACTAATTTTATTATACTCTAACCAAGTGAAAAATAAACTTTCAATAACCATTCTCTTATACAATTTCCAGGGATGAACTCTTCCCTGTTCCTTCTTGCCAAGTGCTGAAATATTTCCCCTGTATTAATCCTATACAATCCTTTAAGCAACTTAAATGTTTCTATAATATTCCCCCTCTTTTTCATCTGACAACCAATTTTTGCAATCCATAAACCATCATTGTCCTCATAGGGGTGTATTCAACAGACCACTAACTATCTTGGTTACTTTCTCTGGATCCTCTCCACCACTTTCTTATCCCCAAGAAACCCAGATGTCCAGACCTTACCATAGTAATCCAGATGCAGTCATATCAAAGCTTTATAAAGTGAATGATAACACCATTATCTCTTCTTGTTAGCGTGCTCTTCAATAAAAAAATTATCCTGTGAGCCACCTGTCTATCTTGGGAATATATCCTCTAAATTTCATGTAATGCACCAAAAATCTGTAAAAATGCTTGATCTCTCTCTCTCATCTATGAGATAGTAATGGGACTCACTCCAGTTACTATCTCATAGGTGCTCTGTTTTCATCTTGTGCTACTTCTGGAGGTAATTTCATAAGTGGTGTTCCATTGTCTGGTAAATACATTTCTCCACTTTCCTTCAAGCCTATAAACACACTAGAAGCTTCTGGTCAGCATCTGTTCATTGTCTAATTTCAAACCCGTCATATTAACTACTGGTTCTTCTCTTTCATTCCATCTACCTCTATGCATCGGAACAGTCTTCTCCTGACAGTTTTCTCTAAGGACTACAACCTCCATTCTTTCAAAAAATTATCAGCAAGTTCATCCTTTCTTCTTGACCACATGCCCACACATGGCATGGATGTGCTGCATATTGGTTTGATAGTATAAAAAAAAGGGGGGGGGGAGAAGAAATATAATTGATGTTGATTTAATTCACAGATCATATAACATATTTAGCAGAATTCTTTTTCTCTTGGCTTGAACCAGGTTCTATTTTGGAGCATGTGAAAATAAAATTACACATCTTATACTTGAAGTTCATATTTTACAGTTAGAGTGGAGACTGTATGGAATGGCAATCAACAGTGAGTTGTGTATTCTGAAAATCTAAATGGTTTTAGAAATTAGATAAATGTTATGGTTTGTAATCAATACATTGCTAACATTGATAATAGTACAAATATAGTGACCAAGGATGGAAAGTAGATTTATTTCATTTGCTTCTCTCCTTTGGAAGTAAGTGAATTTCATCACCCATGTGAGACTTACCCTGCTTATTGGAAGCCTAATCTGGTTGGCTGATTGGATGGCTTATCTGGTTTTTAGCCAACAAGCTGCTGGCTGAAATTCCACTGTGGATATGCATGTTTATGAATGCCTTTAAGTGATAGATGAATTTCATCACCCTGTGTGAGACAGTGTTTGTGTGACATGTTCCAACATAAAGATGTGCAGAAATTCACATGAAAATAATATACAATATTCTATAAGAATAAAATATAAAAATAAATAAATACAAATAAGAAAAGTCGTTGACTGTGTTATTGTTGATAGCAATATTTTAATGCTGACAAGGACACAAGACTATGCAGAGGATTTGAAATAGGTGATGATCTCCCTTTAGTTTTTAGCAGGATAAAATTGTTATCTTATTGAAAAGTGTGTTAGAAAATTTTCAAAAGGATCAAGGTTGAGAAACTTTCAGAGATGAATTGTAGTCCCAAATACACAAATATTCAAGAAAAAATTATAACATTTAAAAAAAAAAAAAAAAAAGAAACAAACCTTAGAGATTCTTTGGCAGATTCTGAAGAAATCACTGATTGTTTTAGCCACAGAGGTATATATTATGAGGTTGTCTGCAAGGATAGAAAAACCATAACTCCATGGTTGACTCAGGCAATTAGAGGCAGTGAAGGAAATTTAGAAAGTTACTGGCAAGTAAGTCAACATGTGCTCAATGAGAATACAGAGAAAAATGTAAGAAAGCAAAGTGTAAAACTGGCTAAACAAAAGTCATGGGATTTCTTTGATAAGAACATAGAAAATAAATATCAGGAAGTTGGAAAAATATTCTGGTGGCTATTGAAAAAGCTTAGAAATGGAGGAAAGAGTATTGTAAAAGGAACCAGAGATGATAAAGTAACATGAAAACTGAAGATAAAGATATTCTAGATGTCTGGAGTAAGCCATTCACAACCTCACGTACTCTGGCATTACAACAATGTCGAGTGGAGGGACTAATGTGACTTTTATCCCTCCTTTGCATGATCAGACTGCTGATCATGCAAAGATCCAGTTTCATGATCTTTGCATGATCTACTGCGATCTTATTACAGAAATAATCCTTATTGGAATGGAAACTTTCATTCCTCACTCTGTTCAAATTTCCCATCCCATATCTAAACCATAGTTCTCCATGAGTTTGCCAGGGTGGTCTGAGAAAGCAAACGGCCCATCACAAGTGGCTTGAGACCAAAAACACCAGCTTCCTACAGAGCCTAGACAGTTGCCCATAACACTTGCAAAACCATCATTAAAAGGACAAAGTCTAAAATCAGCAAGGATAAATGTAAAAAACTTGCTTCTCTGTGCCACGAGCAGTCACACATTTTGCTCCTTTGTCGAAAGCTATTTGGCACAACTTTTGTCCATCTGTGATACCTCCTCTTTTCACCCTAATGTAGTATTTTATCACCACCTAAAGACAAGGCTTGGCTTCATTCTTCTAGTCTAATTCCTCCGTTGATGACCATGTCAAATTATTTCCTTCTTTGCCTGGAACATATATCTCGTGTTTCCTGTGACCTTCTGCCAGAAAGACAGAAGAATCTTGAATAACTTGGAAACCAAAAAGGCAGCTGGTCCTGATGGAATCCCACCCATTGTGCTCAAGAGATGTGCTCCTTATATCATTTATACACTAAATTGCTGGTATCCATCCTACATCATGGAAGCAAACTCATATACAGTCAGTCTCCCCCCCCCCCGCAATAGGTGATGTGTCTACCATCAAGCTATCAGACCTATTGCTCTCACCTCAATTTTGCCCATAGTAATGGAGAAAGTTATCAACAGTCAACTTCAATACTTGGAAAACTGCATTCTAATCGGTGACCATGAGTATGGATTTCACCAATCTAGATTCACAGGAAATCTCCTGGTCTACATCACACTCCTCTAGACTCATTCCACAGAAACCTGTCCTATTGCACTTGACATCTCCAAGGCTTTTGATAGGGTCTGCCATTGTGAATTTCTCAAAAAATTACGATTGTAAGGCTGCCTTCATCCTTATGTAATTGGATTGCTAGTTTTCTCTCAGATCAATCCCTGTGTAATGGAGGATAGTGTTCTCTCCCTTCCCTCAGATTTTCCTGTTAATGTCAGTGTACCTGTCATTTCACCCACCTTCCTGATTTATATAAATGACCTGCTCTCCTCAACTGCAACCCCCCCCCCCATTCATAGTTTTACTGATGATAGCATTCTCCACTCATCCTGCTCATATGACAAGCCTTGTAGTGCTCAAACATCTCAAACTTCAAGATCATCTTGTAATAAGTGTCCTGAACACTGATCTCAGCAGTATCCTTGACTCGGAGTATAAACAGTCTAGTCAACTTCAATGCTTCCAAAATACAGTTTTTCTTATTACTTACTATTACAATAATGGAATTAAGTCACATAAAATATCCTTTATCCATAGAATTTTTGCCGGAGTATCACAGGCATTATCAGTACAGGTACAAAATGTTTTTGAATAAATATATATATATATATATATATATCTATATATATACATGTGTGTCTATACAATTACAAGTTAGGTAAGATTTGCTGATTTATAGAGTACTATCTCCCACAAGGGGGGGGGGGGGGGGGAGGAAAGATGTAGACTATTGCAACTGTTTAGGTTAGGGGAGTGAGGTAACGTTTCACATGTTTCTTTGCAAAGCCGTACCAGTAGGAACCGACTTTTCAAGAAAAAAACTAGTATCATACTCTGTTAAATTTATTAACAATATACAAAAAGGGTAAATAATTAACAATATTTCAACTTATATCAAATTTATTTACAGAAAAATTTATTTACCATCATCATCATCATCATCATCATCAAATTCCTGACATGTACCCTAAAGAGGTGAACAGGATATGATATTACTACATTAAAAATTTACATCATTACTAACTTCCTATCTACAATTTTCCTCCAAATCAGTCTGTTACTTGTCAAGTCTCCAACATTATCAAATCGTATATTTCTATCGTCTAAGGCACTTTGTACAGTATCAATCCACTTGTATCTTGGTCTTCCTCTGGGTCGTTTTCCTGGCAAAGAACACTTGTTTTGCTAATCTTTCCTGGCCCATTCTGTTTAGATGACCATACCACCTGAGATTAGCTCTGCTAACACATTCCTGGATGCTGACAATGTCAAATTCTTTCCTAATATCCTCGTTTTTAATATGATATTGCTATTGATGCCATCTGTTCACACCTCTAATCTTTCTCAGGACTCTCATATCTGCGGTCTCTACTCTTTGGTCAAGTGTTTTACTTCTGACCCAGCTCTCAGATCCATAAGTTAAAACTGGTTTGAACGCTGTCTTGTATAAGCTAATTTAGTGTTCCGACTAATTTCTCTCTTATTCCATATGAATTTATTCAATTGACTTTCTACCACACCAGCTTTCTTGATTCTGTTGTCTATTTCCATATTTAATTTACCATCTTCAGTAAAAATCGTGCCAAAGTAGCTGAAATGTTTTACTTGTTCCACAGGTTTCCCGTTCACAACACAGTTGATATTTTCAACAATTCAACCTATTTTCATTGTCCTTTCTCTTTTTAATGCTGACCTTCATACCATATCTATTATAAAAGTTATTCGATTTAGTCAGGGAATCTTGCAAACATGTAGCGGATTTCTTTAGAAGTATAACATCATCCGCATAAAGCAAAGAGCTGACATTAACATCTCCAATTCTGATATCATGTTTAATACCACCTTCCTTCATAATGTGATCCATATAGATAATGAATAACAGAGGGGATAATGTACATTTTTGTCTCACACCAGATTTAACATTAAACCATCTTCCTGTACTTCCTTCAATTCTAACTGCTAACTTACAACTAAAATAAAGACTAAGTATTACTTGATATAATGTCCCATTGACCATGTAACTGTAGCGTAGTGAATAGCTTCTCTCTTGGTACCTTGTCATATGCCTTTTCCGGATCGGCAAAACTTAAATACAGATCTTTGTTATATTCCCATGCTTTCTCAACAATTTGTTGTAAAGTGAAGATCTGATCCTGACAGACTCTATTTGGCCTGAATCCAGTTTATTCTTCACCAAGCTTTTCTTCCACAATTCCTCTCAACCGTTTCTCAAGTATACTTGCATAGATCTTGCCAGGAACACTCAGTAGGGAAATACCTCTGTAATTCTCACATTCAGTTTTATTTCCCTTTTTATATATGGGTACTATTAGAGCTCTACTCCAATCATCAGGATTTCGTCCCTCTCTCCAAGTTTTCTGAACGATGCAGTGCAGCCACTGCACCACTTTTATACCATACTTCAGCATTTCTGGTCGAATAGCATCTACTCCTGCTGCCTTTCCACATTTCAAGCCTTTGATGGCTTTTTCTACTTCAAGTATAGATATGTATTACTGACTGCATGCCTGGTCAGTGATTTTTATCACTGTGCTGTCATTACTGCTTGTTTCATTTAGCAGTTTTTCAAAGTAATTACTCCATACTTCAAGGATATCTTTTTCTCCTCTTTTTCATGTCACCTTTATCATCTCTAACTCCTTTTACAGCATTCTTTCCTCCATTTCTAAGCTTCTTTAACAACCTCCAGAATATCTTACCACCTTCTTGATATTTATTTTCTATATTCTTGCCAAAGTCCTCCCATGACTTTTGTTTACCTAGTTTTACACAGTGTTTAGCTTTCTTACATTTGTCTCTGTATTCTCGAAGAGCAAAAGCTGACTTATTTGCCAGGAACTTTTGATATGCTTTCTTCTTTTCCTTCACTGCCTCTTTAACTTCCTGTGTCCAACATGGAGTTCTGATTTTTCTATCCTTGCACACAACTTCACCACATGCCTCTCAGACTGAATCAATCAGGGTTTTCTTCAAGGCTTGCCACTGAATTTCCAAGGTTTGGTTCCTGTTCTGAAACTTTTTCATTTTTTCTTCAAATAATCTTTGTGTATTTTAGTCTACAGTTCACATCTGAGAGCTGCTCATCTTTTATTCGCTTTAAAACTTTCTTATATGTTATTCTTTTCAATATGAAATTCAATTTTATCCTGCTTAAGACTAAATAGTGATCACTTCCAATTTCAAATCCTCTGTACACTCTGGTGTCCTGCACCAGGAAGAAAACATCAATATCAATAATAACATAGTCAACGAGACTTTTCTTATTCCTTGCCTCTTCTCTCCATGTGAATTTGTGCATATTTTTATGTTGGAACATGGGGTTAGTAATAGCCCATCCATGTCCTCAGCAGAAATCCAACAGGTATTTGCCATTATTATTAGCTTTGCTCTTTTCTCCAAATTTTCCCAAAATATTTTTGTATGTCTGACAATCATTTCCTATTCTGCTATTTAGATCCCCAACAAGGACCAACTTTTCCTTTTTCATTGTGTCAGTTGCTTTTTCTAAAGCCTCAAAAAACTCCTCCACTTTTACCTTAGTAGAACCTTCTGTGTGACCATAGGCACAAATAAGTCTCATTGTCCAATTATTCCCCATTCTGATATTTGCCCACCTCACTCTATTTGAGACTGCCTGCCATTCAAGAAGATTAACCTCGTATTTAGTGTTGAATACTATGGCTACTCCTTGTTTTCCTTGATTGTATTTGCCTGAATATAACATTTTGTATTTATTGCTCAGAAAGATCTCACCAGTTTTTGTCTTTTTTGTTTCAGTTGCCCCTATTATGTCGATCTGGTACTTATCTAATTCCTTAGCTAGCTCCATTTCTTTGCCATTCAGGCTTTTTTTGTTGATGGTACTGATCTTTAACTCTGGTGATGTTGAGTTGGGGTGTGTTTTCAGATTTGTTCCAGTAGCTGACTTTTCGCTGTTCGCCCTGGTTCCCTGGCGTAAACAAGGGGGCCTTGTTTAACCGGCATGAAATTTTGTCATGTTGCACCATCATTTTCTATACTGGTTTAAGCCAATAAGAATACAATTTGGTCGGCTAAATCCCAAATTTTCAGCCCAATCCTCGTTCGGTCCATATCCAGGTAGATCTCGTTGTGCACCCTGTTGGGTGCACCATGAGAAGGTGAGGATTGGACATTAGTCAGAAGCCCTGGTCGGTTCACCGCATACCTTTAAAGGCTATGTGGAGGTCTCCTCTCAGTTATACAGCTTTGACCCTTAAGCATCCCAAAAAAAAAAAAAAATTATTTACAAAAGAAAATAGATAGGTAACTACATAATTAAAATTTAATTTTCACTGTCTGAATGTATGAAAAGTTCATTGTACTCTGGTTCTGTAATTTCTTCCAGTATATCATCAAATTGTATTCGTTTTCTCCATCAGATTTAGCGTCAATTTCATCATCATTGTAAACAAAATCATCTTCTGAGCCATCTAATTTGTTAGATATAGCACATTTTTTGAAAGATGTTATTACTGTATCTGGTTTTATTTCATCCCATGCTTTTGCTACCCATTCACACATAGTTACCAAATGCGCATGTCGCATTTGTCCTCCTTTTGTGTAACTTTTCTCTCCTTCTTGCATCCATGCATTCCACTGTTTTCATAAACTGTCTTTAAATGGCTTGTTTATACAATCATCCAACGGTTGCACTAGTGAAGTTAACCCACTTGGAATCACTGCCATATTGGTATTATTCTCTCTTAATAAAGATTTTGTCTCTCCGTTAAATGGGATTTGAACATGTCCCACACTAAAAGACTGTTTGGATTTTTTAATGCACCTTGTCATGTATTCCAAATATTTTTTATCCACAACTTAACTCCTGCTTCGTCCATCCAACCATTCTCATGAGCATGGACAAAAATGTTTCTTGGAATTTTGATCTTTGGCATTGTTTTTCTTTTAAAAATTATCATAGGTTTTAATTTATTACCATCAGCCATACAAGCAAGTACAACTGTGAAACAGCTTTTTTCATGTCCAGTTGTTTTTAAAGAAATAGTTTTACTTCCTTTCAATTCTATTGTTCTATTCCTGATCATGTCAAACATAACTGGAGTTTCATCCATATTTTCGATTTGAGACAATAAATAATATTTTTGCTTTCTTAGCAAAAATATTATTTATTTTTGAATTAACTTCTTAATTAATAACTTAATTTTGAATTAACTTCTTAATTAATAACTTATCATCCAAATCCTTTGGCAGCTTCTGTGCGATTTTCGTTTTTAGTCGAAGCACTAAATTTTTCCTTTCCATAAACCAGCTACACCAACTCACTGTAGCTTTGAAGTTTTCGCTGTCCTTTTTATTTGTTTTGCCCCACTTCGAAGCAAATAAATGAATATTGTTTCTCTGTATAATGAGTCCATTTTGGCGATTTTCTAGAACCCAATCTGCAACATTATGTTCCAGAATAGGCCACTTACAAATTCCTTTCTGTAATGCGCACTTATTTTTTGGCATTTTCATTATTAAAGTTTTATTTTTTTCTCCAATCGCAAACTAGTTTTTCGTTTACTCCGAACTGACATGCAGCAACACGGTTAGTATTTTCTTTTGCAAATTTAATCACTTTGCACTTAAAACTCGCATCATATTTCATTCTTTTAAAAGGAGCCATTGCACTTTAGTTCGCTATTGGTCAGCTGGTCAATACAAAATAAAATTTCTTTTGTCAACTAGGTATTTTATATCTTTTGCTAAAACAAAGAATGGAAGGACTAAAAAAGGCAGTTATGATCCTAGTGGTTGATGCCTGTATAAAAATTTTACTTAAAAACTGTCATAATTTTTATTTTTAAAGAAATTTTTTGAGTCTACTTATACGACGAGTATACTATAAAAACTCAAATAAACTAAAAAAATATCAATAGCGACTTATACGAAAAGTCGACTTGTATGCTGGAATATACGGTATATATATATATATATATATATATATATACCGTATATATATTGCTTTGTTAGTTCCTTAGTGCACATACCATATCTTTATGTTCCCGAAGATGGCAATGTGACATTGCCGAAATATAGAAGTGATTCATTAAAGTTATCTTTAATTAATTTACTTTATATGCTTTGTCAATTCCGTAAATTAATTACCAGTTATATATCATCATCATCATCATCAAATTCCTGCCATGTACCCTCAAGGGGTGTACAGGATATGACAGTACTACATGAAAAAATTAAATCATTACCAACTTCCTATCTACAATTTTCCTCCAAATCAGTCTGTTACTTGTCAAGACTCCAACATTATCAGATCTTATATTTCTATCGTCTAAGGCACTTTGTACCGTATCAATCCACCTATATCTTGGTCTTCCTCTGGGTCGTTTTCCTGCCAACCTGGCAGAGAACACTTGTTTTGCTAATCTTTCCTCTCCCATTCTATTTAAGTGACCATACCATCTGAGATTAGCTCTGCTAACGCATTCCTGGATGCTGACAATGTCAAGTTCTTTCCTAATATCCTCATTTTTAATATGATATTGCCATTGATGCCATCTGTTCATGCCTCTAATCTTTCTCAGGACTCTCATATCTGCGGTCTCTAGTCTTTGGTCAAGTGTTTTACTTCTGACCCAGCTCTCAGATCCATAAGTTAAAATTGGTTTGAACACAGTCTTGTATACAGCTAATTTAGTGTTCCGACTAATTTCTTTCTTATTCCATATGAATTTATTCAATTGACTTCCCACGATACCAGCTTTGCTGATTCTGTTGTCTATTTCTATATTTAGTTTACCATCTTCAGTAAAAATTGTGCCTAAGTAGCTGAAATGTTTTACTTGTTCCACAGGTTCTCCATTCACAACACAGTTGACATTTTCAATGATTCTGCCTATTTTCATTGTCTTTGTCTTTTTATTGCTGACCTTCATACCATATCTATTACAACAGCTATTCAATTTAGTCAGAGAATCTTGCAGACTTGTAGCAGATTTATTTAGAAGTATAACATCATCCGCATAAAGCAAAGAGCTGACATTAACATTTCCAATTTTGATATCAGGTTTAATACCACATTCCTTCATAATGTGATCCATATAGATAATGAATAACAGAGGGGATAATGTACATCCTTGTCTCACACCAGATTTAACATTAAACCATCTTCCTGTACTTCCTTCAATTCTAACTGCTGACTCACAACTCAAATAAAGACTAAGTATTGCTTGATATAATGCCCCAGTGACACCATATAACTGCAGCGTATTGAATAGCTTCTCTCTTGGCACCTTGTCATATGCCTTTTCCAAATCGACAAAACTTAAATACAGATCTTTGTTATATTCCCATGCTTTCTCGACTATTTGTCGTAAAGTGAAGATCTGATCCTGACAGCCTCTATTTGGCCTGAATCCAGCTTGTTCTTCACCAAGCTTTTCTTCCACAATTCTTCTCAACCGTTTCTCAAGTATACTTGCATAGATCTTGCCAGGAACACTCAGTAGGGAAATACCTCTGTAATTCTCGCATTCAGTTTTATTTCCCTTTTTATATATGGGTACTATGAGAGCTCTACTCCAATCATCGGGAATTCGTCCCTCTGTCCAGGCTTTCTGAACTATGCAGTGCAGCCACTGTAAGACTCTTATACCACCATACTTCAGCATTTCTGGTCGAATATCATCTACTCCTGCTGCCTTTCCACATTTCAAGCCTTTGATGGCTTTTTCTACTTCAAGTATGGATATGTATTCCTGACTGCATGCCTGGTCAGTGTTTTTTATCACTGTGCTGTCATCACTGCTTGTTTCATTTAGCAGTTTTTCAAAGTAATTACTCCATACTTCAAGGATATCTTTTTCTCCTGTTTTCATTTCACCTTTATCATCTCTAATTCCTTTTACAGCACTCTTTCCTCCATTCCTAAGCTTCTTCAACAACCTCCAGAATATTTTGCCACCTTCTTGATATTTATTTTCTATATTCTTGCCAAAGTCCTCCCATGACTTTTGTTTAGTTAGTTTTACACACTGTTTAGCTTTCTTACATTTGTCTCTGTATTCTGTAAGAGTAAAAGCTGACTTATTTGCCAGGAACTTTTGATATGCTTTCTTCTTTTTCTTCACTGCCTCTTTAACTTCCTGTGTCTACCAGGGAGTTCTGATTTTTTTATCTTTGCACACAACCTCACCACATGCCTCTCTGGCAGAATCAATCAATGTTTCCTTCAGAGTTTGCCACTGAATCTCCAAGGTTTGATTCCTGTTCTCAAACTCTTTCATTTTCTTTTCAATACTATTTCTGTATTTTAGTCTACAGTTTACATCTGAGAGCTGCTCAACTTTTATTCGCTTTAAAACTTTCTTACATGTTATTCTTTTCAATATGAAATTCAATTTTATCCTGCTCAAGACTAAATAGTGATCACTTCCAATTTCAAATCCTCTGTACACTCTGGTGTCCTGCACCAGGGAGAAAACATCACTATCAACAATAACATAGTCAATGAGGCTTTTCTTATTCCTAGCCTCTTCTCTCCATGTGAATTTGTGCACATTTTTATGTTGGAACATGGTGTTAGTAATAACCAGTCCATGTCCTGAGCAGAAATCCAACAGATATTTGCCATTATTATTAGCTTTGCTCTTTTCTCCAAATTTTCCCAAAATATTTTTGTATGTCTCACAATCATTTCCTACTCTACTATTTAGATCCCCAACAAGGACCAACTTTTCCTTTTTCATTGTGTCAGTTGCTTTTTCTAAAGCCTCAAAAAATTCCTCCACTTCTACCTTAGTAGAACCTTCTGTGGGACCATAGGCACAAATAAGTCTCATTGTCCAGTTCCCCATTCTCATATTTGCCCACATTACTCTACTTGAGACTGACTGCCATTCAAGAAGATTAGCCTCGTATTTTGTGTTGAATACTATGGCTACTCCTTCTTTTCCTTGATTGTTATTGCCTGAATATAACATTTTGTATTTATTGCTCAGAAAGATCTCACCAGTTTTGGTCTTTTTTGTTTCAGTCACCCCTATTATGTCGATCTGGTACTTATCTAATTCCTCAGCTAGCTCCATTTCTTTGCCATTCAGGCTTCTTACGTTGATAGTACCGATCTTTAACTCTGGTGATGTTGAGTTGGCGTTTGTTTTCAGATTTGTTCCAGTAGCTGACTTTTCGCTGTTCGCCCTGGTTCCCTGGTGAAAACAACGGGGGCCTTGTTTAACCGGGCGACGCCCCAGCCGGCATGAAATTTTGTCATGTTGTACCATCATTTTTTATTTTGGTTTAACCAATAAGAATACAATTTGGTCGGCTAAATCCCAAATTGCCAGCCCATCCTCGTTCGTTCAGTATCAAAGTAGATACCCAACAGGGTGCACCACGAGAAGGTGAGGATTGGACATTAGGTCAGAAGCCCTGGTCGGTTCTCCGCATTCCTTTGAAGGCTATGTGGAGGTCTCCTCTCAGTTATACAGCTTTGACCCTTAAGCACCCCGTTATATATATATATATATTAAATTAAAAAAAAATTTTTTTTAAATAAGTTTAGGAAATTTAACCTTAGTTACTTAGGTGGCGTTTTGTCAATATAACAGTTATTATTTAATTAGCCTTTGTACCTGTACTGATGATGTCTGTGATACTCAAGCAAAAATTCTACGAATAAAGAATATTTTACGCGAGTTAATTCTGCTATTATAATAGTAAGTAATATGTCTACTCACAGTATTTCCTTACTGAAACTTAGTTTTTCTTGTTTTCTTGCAAGAAACACCTCAGATCTTCTCCACTTCTTTTGATAATGCTATGCTCAGCAGTTAAGACCAATATTCTCATCATGAACTGGCTCTTACTCCAAACCTTTCCTGGCATAATCATATCTCTTCTATAGCATCATCGGCTTCCATAAACTTGACATCCTTTTCTGTGGTACCTCTCTTTTGAACAGTTACTTACTCTATATATAAATTCCAAATCCAGCCTACTTTTGAGTACTGATCTTGTGTTTGGGGTGCACCTAAGATCGCCCTAAAAATTCTTGAAGCTGTTCAGAAAAGGGCAGTTCCATTGATTAATGACATCTTTTCCACTTTTCCCATTGAAGAACAGTTTTTTCATTGTGTCTCTTTTACAGATATTGCCATGGCCACTGTTCAGCAGAACTAGAATTCATTATTTCCTCCTCCCTCATTTCTACCAGATGTATAGGAACCTAAACAACAGCTGCTCAACATCTCTTTTTAGTTGAACTGTGCATACTCATTGAACCTGCTATTCCCAGTTATATTTCATTCCATCCCCACTCCATGTGGAACAGTGTAAAATTTATATAATGTAATGTATTTTTATTCTTTGTCTTTATTTCAATTTTGTATCTCTTGAACTTGCTTTGATATATACTTCAATTTTTTATCTCTTTCGCTTATTTAATTTTACTTACTTAACTTAACTTAATCTACTTAACAGTCGTCACTCCGCTGCTCTTAATCCGTTGCTTGATTTAGTCTACTACAGTTAATCTTTTCTTTCAGTTAGGACCCCCCTTTTCTCAATGTTGTAACTATGCTTAATCACATGCATGAAATTCTATAACTTAGGAATTGCCTCTGGTCTGGAGTCAATTCCTTTGTCTAAACAGCAAACATTTTTCTATATTGATTTCTGAAAAAAAAAAATTTTTTTTTTCGACTGCGCCATCAGAAATTGCAGATAAGACTTAAATATCCTTCCATTGGAAAAAACACTCAGCAAAGCACGGAAATATCTCTCACACTTATCACTATGTCAAGCAACGCAATACTCTATTCTTCAGGCGTAGCTACTTATCTCTCTCTAGGTCACACAGGTTCGGTCTTTTATGAGAAGTGCATTGGTATATAGGAATCAGGCAAGTTATTTGACAAATAAAACAATTTATTCATGCTAATTAAAGTACAATAAAGTTAACATGGGGTGCTTAAGGGTCAAAGCTGTATAACTGAGAGTAGACCTCCACATAGCCTTTAAAGGAATGCGGAGAACCGACCAGGGCTTCTGACGTAATGTTCAATCCTCACCTTCTCGTGGTGCACCCTGTTGGGTATCTACTTGGATACTGAACGAACGAGGATGGGCTGGCAATTTGGGATTTAGCCGACCAAATTGTATTCTTATTGGTTAAACCAAAATAAAAAAAAATGACGGTACAACATGACAGAATTTCATGCCGGCTGGGGCGTTGCCCGGTTAAACAAGGCCCCCCCTTGTTTTCGCCAGGGAACCAGGGCGAACAGCGAAAAGTCAGCTACTGGAACAAATCTGAAAACAAACCCCAACTCAACATCACCAGAGTTAAAGATCGGTACTATCAACGTAAGAAGCCTGAATGGCAAAGAAATGGAGCTAGCTGAGAAATTAGATAAGTACCAGATCGACATAATAGGGGTGACTGAAACAAAAAAGACCAAAACTGGTGAGATCTTTCTGAGCAATAAATACAAAATGTTATATTCATGCAATGACAATCAAGGAAAAGAAGGAGTAGCCATAGTATTCAACACAAAATACGAAGCTAAACTTCTTGAATGGCAGTCAGTCTCAAGTAGAGTAATGTGGCCAAATATGAGAATGGGGAAATGGACAATGAGACTTATTTGTGCCTATTGTCTCACAGAAGGTTCTACTAAGGTAGAAGTGGAGGAGTTTTTTGAGGCTTTAGAAAAAGCATCTGACACAATGAAAAATGAAAAGTTGGTCCTTGTTGGGGATCTAAATAGCAGAGTAGGAAATGATTGTCAGACATACAAAAATATTTTGGGAAAATTTGGAGAAAAGAGCAAAGCTAATAATAATGGCAAATATCTGTTGGATTTCTGATCAGGACATGGACTGGTTATTAATAACACCATGTTCCAACATAAAAATGTGCACAAATTCACATGGAGAGAAGAGGCTAGGAATAAGAAAAGTCTCATTGACTATGTTATTGTTGATAGTGATGTTTTCTCCCTGGTGCAGGACACCAGAGTGTACAGAGGATTTGAAATTGGAGTGATCACTATTTAGTCTTGAGCAGGATAAAATTGAATTTCATATTCAAAAGAATAACATGTAAGAAAGTTTTAAAGCGAATAAAAGATGAGCAGCTCTCAGATGTGAACTGTAGACTAAAATACACAAAGATTATTTGAAGAAAAAATGAAAAAGTTTCAGAACAGGAACCAAACCTTGGAAATTCATTGGCAAGCCTTGAAGAAAACTCTGATTGATTCAGCCAGAGAGGCATGTGGTGAAGTTGTGTGCAAGGATAGAAAAATCAGAACTCCATGTTGGACACAGGAAGTTAAAGAGGCAGTGAAGGAAAAGAAGAAAGCATATCAAAAGTTCCTGGCAAATAAGTCAGCTTTTGCTCTTCGAGAATACAGAGACAAATGTAAGAAAGCTAAACACTGTGTAAAACTAGGTAAACAAAAGTCATGGGAGGACTTTGGCAAGAATATAGAAAATAAATATCAAGAAGGTGGTAAGATATTCTGGAGGTTATTAAAGAAGCTTAGAAATGGAGGAAAGAGTGCTGTAAAAGGAGTTAGAGATGATAAAGGTGACATGAAAACGGTAGAAAAAGATATCCTTGAAGTATGGAGTAATTACTTTGAAAAACTGCTAAATGAAACAAGCAGTGATGACAGCACAGTGGTAAAAAACACTGACCAGGCATGCAGTCAGGAATACATATCCATTCTTGAAGTAGAAAAAGCCATCAAAGGCTTGAAATGTGGAAAGGCAGCAGGAGTAGATGATATTCAACCAGAAATGCTGAAGTATGGTGGTATAAGAGCTTACAGTGGCTGCACTGCATAGTTCAGAAAGCCTGGACAGAGGGACTAATTCCCGATGATTGGAGTAGAGCTCTATTAGGACCCATATATAAAAGGGGAAATAAAACTGCATGGGAGAATTACAGAGGTATTTCCCTATTGAGTGTTCCTGGCAAGATCTATGGAAGTATACTTGAGAAACGGTTGAGAAGAATTGTGGAAGAAAAGCTTGGTGAAGAACAAGCTGGATTCAGGCCAAATAAAGGCTGTTAGGATCAGATCTTCACTTTACGACAAATAGTCGAGAAAGCATGGGAATATAACAAAGATATGTATTTAAGTTTTGTCGATTTGGAAAAGGCATATGACAAGGCGCCAAGAGAGAAGCTATTCAATACGCTGCAGTTATATGGTGTCAATGGGGCATTATATCAAGCAATACTTACTCTTTATTTGAGTTGTAAGTCAGCAATTAGAATTGAAGGAAGTACAGGAAGATGGTTTAATGTTAAATCTGGTGTGAGACAAGGATGTACATTATCCCCTCTGTTATTCATTATCTATATGGATCACATTATGAAAGAAAGTGGTATTAAACATGATATCAAAATTGGAGATGTTAATGTCAGCTCTTTGCTTTATGCAGACAATGTTATACTTCTAAATAAATCTGCTACAAGTCTGCAAGATTCTCTGACTAAATTGAATAGCTGTTGTAATAGATATGGTATGAAGGTCAGCAATAAAAAGACAAAGACAATGCAAATAGGCAGAATCATTGAAAATGTCAACT
Source organism: Typopeltis vanoorti (assembly GCF_054136105.1). Taxonomy (NCBI): domain Eukaryota; kingdom Metazoa; phylum Arthropoda; class Arachnida; order Uropygi; family Thelyphonidae; genus Typopeltis; species Typopeltis vanoorti. The sequence goes on along the minus strand of NC_143564.1, from coordinate 29,246,112 downwards.
GTGTTGTGAATGGAGAACCTGTGGAACAAGTAAAACATTTCAGCTACTTACGCACGATTTTTACTGAAGATGGTAAATTAAATATAGAAATAGACAACAGAATCAGCAAAGCTGGTATGGTGGGAAGTCAACTGAATAAATTCGTATGGAATAAGAGAGAAATTAGTCGGAACACTAAATTAGCTGTATACAAGACAGTGTTCAAACCAGTTTTAACTTATTGATCTGAGAGCTGGGTCAGAAGTAAAATACTTGACCAAAGACTAGAGACCACAGATATGAGAGTCCTGAGAAAGATTATAGGCATGAACAGATGGCATCAATGGCAATATCATATTAAAAACGAGGATATTAAGAAAGAACTTGACATTGTCAGCATCAGGAATGTGTTAGCAGAGCTAATCTCAGGTGGTATGGTCACTTAAACAGAATGGGCGAGGAAAGATTAGCAAAACAAGTGTTCTCTGCCAGGTTGGCAGCAAAACGACCCAGAGGAAGACCAAGATATAGGTGGATTGATACAGTACAAAGTGATTTAGACGATAGAAATATAAGATCTGATAATGTTGGAGTCTTGACACGTAACACACTGATTTGGAGGAAAATTGTAGATAGAAAATTAATAATGATGTAATTTTTTTCATGTAGTACTATCATATCCTGTACACCCCTTAAGAGTACATGGCAGTAATTTGATGATGATGATGATAAAGTTAACACTAAGCACAATCTTTTTCCCAGCACTATGCTTCTCAGCAATATTAGCCTAGATTTTAAATTATCCAAATTTAGTTCAACAAACAAGCTAAGGTAATATTTATACCATTTATGCCTACACTTAAGTCATACAACATAACAGACCTACATATACTATACCACAGGCAAGCTTAGACAATAAAGAACATTATGCACATTGATTTTCACTTTGTAATAACGCTATCTTATCTCACACAACTAAGCAAGTTATTTCTCAATGGTTAGCTAATTGCCTTCAGTCCTGAAGTAATACTAACAAAAAAAAAAAAAAAAAAACTAGAGGAATCTCTGCCACAATTTCTGCCTCTAGTTACATCATATATAATAGACCTTACTTGGTATTTAGTCATCTAGTCCACATCAGTAGATCCTCGAGATCATTATCTCTTTCTTTCGATATTGCATACACACACACGGGCACCTTTTCTGATATCAACGAGGGCACTTCTACATGCGGAGATCCAGAACTTACTTTCTTTAATGCATAAACGACCCATTTAGTACCTTCGGGCGTCTGTTGGCTGGAACAGGGGCCCTCAACCTAGAATCTGCAGGACATATTCTAACTGGGAGACGGAACATTGGGCAAAAATGAACTTATCCAGCGACGGCCATCGAAACGACCTCTCCTCCTAAGCGGTCTTCTAGCTAACTATGACTGACCTCCGAAACGAACTCTCTTCATGATGACTGACCTTCTCCGAAAAACAGATCTCTGTGTCCCCTGCTCTCTCGATGTCTCCCCCCTTTTATGCTTTTCAATTGACCTTGGGTCTTGCTACTATTTTCTTCCCATGGGTATTCATAGACTCTTTTCCCTCCACTTTTTAGGTCGCTGAATTAAGGCAGGAAACCCCGTACGTTCTTGACCATCGTGTGTGCTATAGCCTTAGGTCTTATTCTTAATCCCATCTGGAATATTTCTTTGTCTTAACAATCTGTTGTTACAATTCACTCAGACATTTTTTCTTTGTTTTTTTTGTATACAGCAATTCAGTAGTTAAATATTAACCAAAATTACAAGTGTGTTAAATTAATTTGAATTCCTAAGTAAAATCGGTATAGAAAGAATCTAATCTAAAAATTCTGTCTATATATGATTTTACAACAGCCTCTCCCATGAAGCATTTTCAAAGGACAATAAACTCCAGCAGTTCAAGAAGAATATCAACAGATTTCTCTGCTCCTGATCCTTGCTCACACATGGCATTTATTTTCTATCAGGCTTTCATGTGTGGGAGTAATGGGTACAACATGATCAGATTTCATGCTGACTGGTGCATTGCCTGGCTAAACAAGGCCCTGCTGTTTTCATCAGGAAACCAGGACAATCAGTGAAAAGTCAGTGACTAGAACAAATTCAGAACAATCAATATAAGGAGTATTAGTTGAAAGGAAATCGAATTTACAGAAGAACTGGAAAAGTACCATGTGGACATAATTGGTCTTACTGAGACAAAGAAAACAAAAACAGGTGAGATCTTACAAACTAATAAGTATAGGATGTTACATTCAGGCAATAACAATCAAGGAAGGAAGAAGTAGCAATAGCATTCAACACCAAAAACGAAGATAAACTTCTTGATGGGAAGGAGATGTAAACAGCAGAGTAGGAAATGAATCCCACTAAGCATATAGGAACATTTGGGGAAAATTTGGAGAAAAGAGCAAAGCTAATAATAACAGTAAGTATCTGTGGATTTCTGCTCAGGATATGGAATAATCATTATTTCATTACTGGCATCACTAACACCATGTTCAAACATAAAGATGTGCAAAAGCTCACATGGAGAGAAGACAGAAGAAATAAGTAATTGCAATTGTTCACAGTGATAGCTTCATGCTGGTTCAAGATACAAGAGTGTACAGAGGATTTGAAATTGGAAGTGACCATCAATTAGTGCTAAGCAAAATAAAAACTAATATTACATTGAAAAGAACAGTATGTAAGAAAGTTTTAAAAAGAATTAAAGTTGAGTGGCTTTTACAGGTAAATTATAGACCCAACTATACACAGTCTTGCTATAAATACTGTTACAACTTCAGCACAACCCCACCTGCCCACAGAATTGTGTGAGCCATTCCATTAGTGGCACTGTGCACAGCCAACATTTGTGTGTGTATCAGTAGAGGCAGAGTTGTCTAGCTATACAAGTTAACATATAGTGGAATGCAGCCACCTCTTATTTTCAACATACTAAAAAACACCCAAAATAAGTAGGATTTTGGGGTATCAGATTATTAACTGTTATAATGATACAGAAGATGTATATATGACTGCCAAAGATCAGGTCACCCATGTTGTGTTAGGATGCAACAGCTTGTGAGGGCTGTGAAAGCATGTCTCTACCATAATCCTGTGAGAACGCAGAAAGCGATATCACAAAAGATAAATGTTTTGTAGAGAACGATGTCACATGTACTAACTTGGGGTTAGAGCATATCATTGTTCTACTGGACACCTCCTGACACCACAACTTATGTGGCAGAGGGTGATAAAATCAAAGGAACTTCTGTGATGTATGCAAACAACAGACAGAGATATCCTCTTCACAGATGAGATTATCAAATTGAAAAGTTAACTGCATAAACCATTGCTTTCAGCTGTAAACACCAGTTGATTCAGCTAAGGAGACTTGGTGAAGTTGGCTGCAAGGATAGAAAAATAAGAACACCATGTTATACAAGATGTTAAAGAAGCAGTTCTGGACAAGACAAAAACATACTGAAAGTTCCTAGCAAATTAATCAGCAGATGCCCTAAAATAATATACAGAAAAATGTAGGAGAGCTAAGTTATGTATAAAAGTAGCTAAATTAAAGTTATGGAGAGACTTCAGGAAGGTGACAAAATGTTCTAGAGGCTATTGATAAATGAAGGAAAGAGGACTATAAAAGGAATCAAAGATAATAATCTGAAGATAAAGATATTTTAGATGTCTAGAGTAATTATTTTGAAAGACTGTTAAATGAAACAAGCAGTGACAGAACAGTAGTAGAAAATTTTCAAGAGGAATGCAGACAGGAATACATCTTAATACGTGAGGTAAAAAAAAAAGCAAAAACTTGAAACATGGAAAAGTAACTGGAGTTGATGATATTCGACCAGAAATGCTTAAATATGAAAGTATAGAAGTTTTACAACAGCTAAGCTGCATAATTCATAGGGTCTGCCAGAAGGTCAAATTCCAGATAATCAGAGCAGTGCTCTCATAGTTCTCCATCTATGTAAAAAGGGAATAAAACTGAATGTGAGAATTACAAAGTATTTTCACTACTAAATATTCCAGGTATGATTTATGCAAACATACCTGAAAGAGAATGAGAAAAATTGTGGAAGAGAAATTTGAAGAAAAAATTGGATATAAGTCAAATAGTTATTGTCCAGTTCATATGTTCACTCTACAACAAATAGTTGAGAAATCATGGGAATATGACAAAGGTCTGTACTTAAGCTTTGTAGTTCTGGAGAAGGCATATGACAAGGTGTCCAGGGGGAGATAACCTTTTCAAAATACAACAATATGTGGGGTAAAAAGAACATTATACAGAGCAATACATAGTCTATATTTAAGTTGTAAGTCCACAGTTTTGAATTTAAGCAAATACAGGAAGATAGGTTGATGTAAAATCATGGGTAAGAGAAGGATGCACGTTGTCTCCACCCTTATTCATCATTTATATGAATCACATCATGAAAGAAAGTGGCATTAAACCTGATATTAGTATCAGAGATATCTAACTTAGCTCTTTGCTTTATGTAGATGATGATGTATTCCTAAATGCAACCAGTGCAAGTTTCCAGGTTTCTCTAATTAAATTGCATAACAGCTGTAACAAATTTGGCATGAAAATCAACAATAAGAACACCAAAACTGAAAATAAGGAGGAACGTAGAAAACTTCAGTTGCATTCTCGATAGAGAACCAATAGAACAGTTAAAATATTTCGGCTATTTAGGCACAGTTTTTAGTGAAGATGGCAAATGAAATTTGAAAATAGACAACAGAATAAGCAAAGCTGATATGGTGAGGAGCCAGTTGAATAAATTTATATGGAATAAGAGAGAAATCAGCCAAACTAACAGTATACAAGACAGTGTTCAAGCCAATTTTAAACTATGGATCTGAGAGTTGGGTTAGAAATAAAGCATTAGATCAAAGACTAGAGACCACATATATCAGAGTTGTGAGAAAAATTAGGAGAGTAATTTTCAAGCTCATTTTGCTTGCTGTTGGGAGACATTAGTTCATCTTGTTCTTTTCATGGAAGGTTGAAAAAATGAAAGCTATCTTGTATTTGTAAAATTGCTTTTTCAAGTCCTGAATCAGTATATATACAGCTTTGAATTATTACATGATTTTAAGTTTCTTATTATGCATATAGCAACAATAATTGAACTGTTATTGATTGTCTGTTCATAGAGTCATCTCTAAGTAGTGAGAAAGGAAATTTTTTTTTTCCCCAGTGACAATTGCTATAAATATTACTAATAGCAGTTCTAGTTTGTCTGAAATTCATTATTATTTCAATATTTTTAGGTGTGGCTGGAAAACAGTGGCTATCAAAGAGAGTTGAAAATTCTTAGTCAGTATGAACTTGATGTTAATTGTAGGATACCTACAAATCAGGACAAGAATAATGAAAAAAAATCATGAAATACTTAATTTTTAAATATATGTTTTGTAAAGGTTTTAAACTATTTTGAAATGAATATAATTTTGTAATTTGTATATATGTATGATTTTGTTAAAGTATTTGAAAATTCTGTTGCCTGTCTGTGTCCATAATAAGCATATAATAATAGTCTGTGAATTTATTTAAATTTAGGAATGGCCTTGAATATGAATTTTCATAATTTACAACTGAAGTAACAAAAACTGTGCACACCTGTATTTTATAGTTCCCAGTTAGCTTATCATACCGTCCAGAATTATATTTTTGTTTTTATCCTTTACTCAAGTATAACATAACAAAGATTTGCTTATGGAAGTATCTTCATAAATAGGTTTTTGTATATAGAGGCATTTTGACTTCACAATGTTGCCCTTTGAACAAAGGGCCTGTTGTTTTCATCAATAAACCCGGGCTAACAGTAAAAAAGTCAACTAGTGGAGCAACTTCATTATCAGAAGAATTGAAAATAGGAGCAATATCACTGGAATAGAAATGGAGCTTGCAGAATAATTAGAAAAGTATCATAATGATATGATTAATTATCAAATATCACGTAGGTAAAGAAAATACTTGTTTGATGCATACAGAATTTTCGGCTAAGTTTGTAGCCATTGCCAATACATACCCATGAAAAGAGAGATAAATTAGAATCAAAAGAAATATAATAAAATATATATACTTTTCAGGGGACTGATGGAAAAAGTGTAAATAGCAGGAAATGTAAAAAAACATTAAAAAGGCTGAAAGATGATTTACTGCTAGTATCTGAGTACATACTAGATTACAAAATTTAATAACTGAAAATAAATGAATTTACAATTACTTACATTTATCTATTTTAAAAAATCTTTAATTGTTCATTGTTTTTGCTTTCCGTTTTTTTTTTTTTTTTTTTTTTGACATAGTGCGACATTGCTTTGCATTGAGTTCAATGCTTGACCTGTTTTTTACTATTGTGTTCAAAGGGGACACGGAGAGTCCAAGATCTTTTGCTAAATGCACATGTGCTCTGGCATGCCAATCTACACATCACAGAATTGCCATCTGTTCTTCTACCGAAATACATTTTCTGTCTTTTTTTCTCCGTGCTATTAACATGGATAATCCACCACTGCAACTTGAAAGCAACTCTCACATGCTAAATTATGTAGCAGAAATTCTGCAATATCAATTCGTATTGTGATTGAAAAATCACGGTATCGCTCATCGCTACATTACTGCTGCAAACGTGCAAGTCACCGTGATGGCGGAAACAAAACTACAGCAGAAAGCAACGCCATCTGGTAACATAAATGCACAGATTCCCGCAGAAATCTATTCAAAAATCAGTATTGCTACCCGAGAAAAAAACACAAAGCACGGGAAATAATGTTCACATCAAGTTGTTAATGGTGGGAAAACAATATATTGTAAGAATAGGCCTTAAGATGGGACGTCTTAAGGCCTATTCTTTAGAATGGCAATAAAACAATAGCAGATAAGTCTAAAAAGTGTCACATGAGAAATTAATGTAAGATAACCAAATAAGGTCAATAATTTCTTAACTTTAAAAAAATATTACACACACACAGACACACACACAAAATAAAGTTAAAAAATATTAACAGATATAAAAAGTACTGTCTCACATAAAGGGGATAGACATAGACCATTAAATATGTTTAAGTTAGGACAATGAAGTAAAGTTTCACACATTTCTTTATAAAGATCTTCTATTAGGAAACAACTTTTCTGAAAAACGTTTGTCTTGTTCCAATAAAATCTACGTTTAGTGACAATAGCATGTTCTTCAAGTCCAGACTGTCAGGCTCATAGTATTTAATTGTTCTTCTATATCAGGGATCGCCAAACTTCTTTGACCGTCAACCCCTTCAAGAGTTTCTTGACTTTTTATTGACCCCCCTCCTCTATTTTACTATTATGTAATTATAATAGGACAAGCAAAAAAAGATGCTTATGTGAGTTTTTAGATTGTTTATTTTATAGTTACAGTGTTTATTGTATGTATAATATAGTATATATTATTATATTGGCTTAACGGCAAAGGGATACGTTTTTGTTTTTGACGTCCTTAACATTACATATTTGATAGGAGGGATAAATAATATATAAAATATAAAATTTAATTTAAATAACAAAATAACAATAATACGAAAATAAGACTTTTATTAACTTAGTATACAATTTACTAACATTGTCAATGTGAAGGGTGTGCTTTGTTGCCGTCGGGAACCACTAACATCCGTTTATTGGTAAATACGTCATTTTGGCCTACTTGATTACCCTCCGTAACTGTTTTCATGACCTTGCTCCATCTTACAGGTCCTATTCATGTCACTGTTCCCACGATTCACTCTTAATTATGTTGTCATTAAGGATGGAGGTAATCCAAGTTAACCGAATTAAATATTACCCGTACAATGATGTCTTATATTTTTCTATCGACCCCTAACAATGTTATATCGACCCCTGGGGGTTGATATCGATCACTTTGGTACCACTGTTCTTTATGAATAAAAGCAGATCTTCCAATTTGTCCAAAATAAGATAATCCACAAGAGCAAGGAATCTGATAGACATCAAGGTGGGAGCTTATCCTTAGGAGTAGCAAGAAAGATGGAGACTTTTCTTATGGGGCAAATGGCAACAACAATATTCAGTGGTTTAAAACCTTCACCATGCGTTCAGAAATGTCTTGCACATAAGGGATAGGAATGCAAATTATTTCTTCTCTGTTGGAAGAGGTAGAGATACTATAACTGTTAGAAGCTTTTTTGATGAAAGAATCCTTAAAACCATTAGATAAAAAAAAAAGTGGAATAATATATTGTAATTTTTTCTGTAAAAGTTCTGCAAAATTTATAAGTCTCCTAATGCCTATCAGATTTACATAATTTAGCCCTCGTAAATAGGAAAATCGATTCTATTAAGATCATCATAGAATCTGTATTATAGGCTGAAATTTTTATCACTATTTTACATATTTCATCAACTTCTTACCAGCATGTTTTTAATGCTTCTCATGATAATTTAAAGCATAAGTTTGATTCACTTGTAAGCCACTCTACAATTAGTACTCATAATATCTGTGACATGGATAGACTTTTCATCAATATTTACAGCCATTCACTAACATGGGATGATCTTTTTGTTTTATCAAAAGGGCATGATTTCACCATTTCTCCTGATGAGATACCACTTATGAACTTTTTCCATAGCATAGATAGAGGCCCTTGATCCTTATATCTAAAGTAAGCTAACAGGATTCGTTTCAAATATGCAGAAATTCTTTTTAGTGCCAAGCCTCCTCCTAATTTTTCTTTTTTGAATTTAAAACTCTGATATCATTGAAGAATAAGAACACGTTAATTATTACTAAGGCTGACAAAGGAATGGCTGTTGTTGTTGTTGTTCAAGATAGAAGAGAATATGAGAGAAAAATGTCTCTATTACTTTGAGACTATTTAAGTTATAGGTCACTTACATCTGATCCTACCTATAATCAGCTAAACAGACTTAATTCTCTTATCAATATAATTTCTAATTGGAATGAAGAACAAACGAAAAAGCTTAAAACCTTTCGTTGTCTACCTAGAGGATAGATTATACGGTCTTCCAAAACTTCATAAATCAAGTACTACATTAAGACCAGTTGTCAACTGTAAAAGATGTCCCATTTATAAGATATCTGAATTCTTATCCAATATATTTACTACTTCAACTAGAAGAACTACTACTTTTATAAAAACTCTTTGAATTTTAAAAATAAAATTTCTGATCTTCATCTGGCACTTCTGATATTATTAGTTTAGATGTTGTATCATTGTTTACTAACATTCCTTTATCTGACACCATTGAATTACTTAAAGAAGAATTTCTTTCAGATTAAACCACATGGTTTTGTAATATATTCTAGTTATTTCTCCTTTGAAAACAATTATATTAAATTGAAGGAATGGCCATGGGCAATCTTATTTCTCCTACTATTGCCAATTTCTTAATGGCACTCTTTGAACAACATATCTTTGATAATTTCACCTAGACCTACACATTGGTACAGTTTGTGGATGACATTTTACGATTTTGAGTAGTTCTTCCTCTGAATTACAGCAGTTTCTTTTCAAATTAAATGCACTTCATCCCAGGTTCAGTTCACCTTAAAAGAAGTAAATAACCAATTGATCTTTTTAGATCTTCTAGTTCTTTGTCAACCAGATGAAAGCTTACATTTTTAAGTTTTTTGGAAGTAGACTCACACAGGCAGTTATATTCACACTGAAACTCACCACCATCCTAGTCATAATGCTGGAACTGTTAAGACTTTAGTACTGTTGAACCCTTGAAGAACATGGGTTTGAACTGTGTGAGTCCACTTACACATGGACTTTTTTTTTTTAATAAATATATTGGAAAAATTTTTGATAATTTGTGACAATTAAAAAAAAACTCACAGACTAACCGCATAGCCTAGAGATATCAAAAAAATTAAGAAGTTAGGTATGTCATGAATGAATAAAATATATGTAGATACTAGTTTATTTTATCATTTATTACCATAATGTGTATACAAATCTATTATAAAAAGTTAAAATTTATCAAAACTTACACACACGCATACACACAGACCATGCGTGGCCATTTGCAGTCAAGAGAAATGTGAATAAACGTAATAATGCAGTATTAAATCATAGCTGCATAAAATTAACTCTTCTTAATTATTTAAAGTAATTAGCATAAAAAAAATATATCAATTCATTTATTAGTGTATATTCTAGGCTACCACAAAGCAATTGTATCGATTGCAATAGATTATCATAAAGCAATCGTATTGCTGCTTCTTCGTTATCGATGATTCATGATACCTGTAAATAAATATGAATTTCTTTTTCACATTATCTTTTCATTTTTGATGTCTAGTATTAGTAATACGTAATAACATCTACTGTGTTTTGTATTATATAAGACAATATTGATGTAGGTACTGACAGACAGATGATTCATCTTGTAAACAAACAACATAAACCAGTATCGATAAATACAGTACTGTACTGTACTGTATTTATCAATATTTACAGTACTGTAAATGTATTTTCACTTCCTTATGATTTTATTTAATAATATTTTCTTTTCTCTAGCTTACTTTATTGTAAAAATTTAGTATATAATACATACCTACTACAAAATATGTGTTAATCAACTGTTTGTGTTATCGGTAAGGCATCCGGTCAACAGTAGACTATTAGTAGTTAAGTTTTTGGAGAGTCGAAAGTTATATGTGCATTTTCAAACAACAGGGGTTGGTGCCCCTAACCCCTGCATTGTTCAAATTGAACTGTATTTTGTGCTTGTTCTTCGGACAAATTTTACAGAAAGAATTACATTACAGTACATTAATTCCACTTTTTATCTAATGGTTTTAAGGATTCTTTCTTCAAAAAAGCTTTTAACAATTATGGTATCTACCTCTTTCAACACTGAAGAAATAACTTACATCCCTATCTCTTATGTGTAAGGCATTTCTAAAATTCATAATGAAAGTTTTAAAATCTCTATATATTGTTGTTGCCTTTCACCCCATCAAAAAAATCTCCATCTTTCTTCTCCTAAAGACAAGCATCCACCCCTAGGCATCTACCAGATTCCTTTCTCTTGTGGGTTGTCTTATTTTGAACAAATCAGACTTCTATATTGTCAAGGTCTTAGAGAAAATAGTCAAGAGGAAAATACAAGATTGGATAGAAGAAAATGGGATACTGTATCGGGGACAGCATGGTTTCGTGAAGGGTAGGTCATGCCTCAGTAACTTGCTCACGTATTATAACACAGTGACGGCTGAACTGGATAAGGGTAATGGGTTTACAGTGATTCTACTGGACCTTGCCAAGGCCTTTGACAGGATTCCACATGGAATTCTAATCAGTAAATTGCAGCATATGGGAATGGACATAGGGTTGGTGAGATGGATAGGAGGGTGGTTGACGGAGAGATATCAGAGAGTGGTTTACTCGGGAGTAGAGTCCACAAGACGGCCTGTGACTAGTGGTGTGCCACAGGGATCTGTTCTTGGACCACTGCTGTTTAATTTGTTCATAAATGATATAGGAAATGATCTGAGAGGAACATTTCATTTGTTTGCGGATGATGCGAAGTTGGGTAGGGCAATAGTGAATGCAGATGACGTCAAAATTTTGCAGGATGATTTGGATAGATTGGAGGTCTGGGCAAAGGAGAATGGATGTCAGTTTAATGTGGCAAAATGTAAGGTTATGCATTTTGGGATGAAAAGATTGGCGGCAGTTTATTGCATTGGTGGAACCGTGCTCCAGGAAATTGATGAGGCACGAGATTTAGGAGTATTGGTAGATAAGGAATTGAAATTTAGGGGACACATTGCAAAAGTGACCAAAACAGCTCATCAAATCACTTGGTTGCTGAAGAATACGATGACAAGCAGAGACAAGCAGGTTATTGTTCCTCTGTATCGAGCCTTGATAAGACCCCATCTAGACTACTGTGCTCAGATTTGGTCACCTAGGTTTCTTCTTGATGGGGAGGAGGTGGAGAGGATCCAGAGGCGAGTGACCAAGATGATAGCAGGTCTGTGGAATGAACCGTATGAGAACAGGTTGAGGATTTGTGGGTTGCAAAAATTGGTTGATAGGCGGAGGAGAGGAGATATGATTGAGACATTCAAATTACTGAAGGGTTTCTATAAAATTAATTCAGAAGATATTTTTGAGAACAGGGCTGGTTGTGGGAGGACTAGGGGACATCCATGGAAACTGGGCAAAAGTGTGGTTAGTAAAGGTGTTAGATCTGGGTTCTTTACTTTTAGAGTAGTGAATGAGTGGAATGCGCTCCCTGAGTCTGTGGTGGATGCGGTGACAGTGAATGAGTTTAAGGCGAGGTATGATAGATACTGTATGAATGTCAAATAGTTGTGATGAATATGATTTGGGGCCTCCCTCGATGAGTCCAATGACTCCCTGGAGTTGCCCGTAATAATAGTAATAGTAATAGTAATATATAAATAAGAGCAGAAGATTTGCTCTTATTCATATAGAAGAACACAAAACTTATATTAAATACCATGAGCCTGAAATGTCTATATAGTACATGTGAAACTTTACTTCATTGTCCTAACTTAAACAGATCTGATGGGCTGCATCTATCCTCTTTATGGAAGATATAGCTGGTAATTAGTTTACGGAATTAACAACGCATATAAAGTATATTAATTAACGGTAACGTTAATGAATAACGTCTATATTTCGTCAAAGTCACATTGCCATCTTCAGGAACATAAAGATATGGTATGTGCACGCAAGCACTAACACAAAGCAAATGAGGAAGAAAGCAAGAAACTAATATTGTTCCTAAAGTCCTAATGGCGCCCTCTGGTGGGCTAATTTGGTAGTCTTGGCAGTTGGGCTGAAGTTCTCATAATGTAAGTCTCCCAAATTTGGGGTAGTTTCATGCACCCAAATTTGTTGAGGTTAGGAACGTTTTTTAGAGCTGCTGATGATTCTTTGAATAATCTTTCATATTTAAACTTGCTGCGATGAATTCTTTTTGTTTTCTTCCAACGAATTTTATGGTGGGTATCTAAGGCATGGTCTGCCAGTTCAGAGCGGCTGTACTGGTGAAACCGGATGTAGTCTTTGTGTTCTGAAATCCTGATATTTGTTGTTCTGCCTTTTTGGCCAAAGTAGGACAATTTGCAGCTGCAAGGGACCTGGTATACACCAGGTAGGTCTAGGGGAAGTGGTTGGTCTTTGGTAGAGCAGATAAAGGATGCCAACTTTTTATATGGTCTGTAACAGGAAGTAAGGTCATATTTTTTGAGGATATTGGTTATTTTCTCAGAGGTGCCCTGGATGTAGGGGATGGTGATAGACTTGGTGTAATCTTTATTGTGGAGGGGGAGTAGGGGGTTGTGGTTTACTGGTTTTAGTATTTTTTGGATTTTTTGGGGGTTATAGCCATTGGCTAAGAAAGTGTTGAGGATGTGGTTTAGTTCAGTAGTCAGGGCCTTGTCATCTGAGCAGATTAATTTTGCCCTGTTCTATAGTGTTTTTATAATCCCATATTGTTGTGGGGGGGGGGGATTGCTGGTGAATGTATCTGCCAGTATGGGTGGGTTTTCTGTAAACAGAAAAAACCAAAGATCCATCAAGCTGGTGGGTGATTAAAGTGTCTAGGAAGGGGAGGGTGTTGTTTTCCTTTCTTTATAAGGTGAACTGGACTCTGGGGTGTTAGTTGTTTAAGTGTGTTAGGAAGGAGTGGAGTGTGTCTGAGCCATGTGGCCAAATAGCAAACACATCATCCACATAACGAAACCAAATAGTGGGTTTTTGTGGGGCGGAGTTTAAGGCTTTCTCTTCAAATGTCTCCATAAAGAAATTGGCCAAGGGTGGGGAAAGTGGTGAACCCATGGCTGTTCCCTCTATCTGTTTGTAGAACTTTCCTTGCCAAACGAAATAGCCTGAGTTCATTGTAAACTGAAATAGGGCTGAGATATCAGGAGGAAACTTGGCTTGGATGAGCTCAAGGGTTTCTTTGAGTGGGACATTAGTGAATAGGGAGGAGACGTCAAAACTTACCATTATGTCAGTGTGTTGGAGTGTGAGGTTTTCTATACTGGCTTTAAAGTGGGCTGAGTTTTTTATGTGTGATGGTGTGTTGCCAGTGTAGTGTATGAGCGTTTTGGCTAAATGTTTGGCTAATTTATATGTGAGGGGAATCAATGCCATCCACTATGGGACGCAATGGCACATTTTGTTTATGTAGTTTTGGGAGTCCATATAATTGGGGGGTCTAGAGTTATAAGGTTTAAGTTTGTTGGTGACTTCCACAGGCCAAGAAGTGACTTTCTTAAGGAGTCTGTGGAGAGTTCTAATCTGAGAGCTGGTCGGATTATATTCAATGGGGAGGTAAGTAGTACAGTCTAGTACTAAAGCATTTAGCTTACCTTTGTAGTCTTTTTGATTGAGCACCACAGTGGCGCTTCCTTATCAGCTTTGGTGATTACTATTTTTTTGTTGTTTTTCAATTCTTGTAGGGCTGCATATTCGCTTTTGGATAAGTTTGTTTTTGGAGGTTTGGCTTTAGTGAGAACACCGACTACATCCAGTCTTACGTTGTTGGCGATATGGTTAGGCAGGTTGCGAATCCCACGCTCTATTTGGATCATGATTTCTTCAGCTGGTATCCTTTTAGGAGTTAGGGCGAAATTGTGACTACGTGAAAGTGCGGTGAGTGCTTCAGGCTTTAAAACTGCCGACGAGAGGTTGACTACAGTGTTGAGTGGTGGCTGTGGTAAGGAAGTAGAATTCTTTGTAAGGTTTTCGTATTTTTTCACGTGCTGAATACGTATTTTTTCGAATTCTTTTCTTGCCAATGTGCAGGAGGTGTCATGAAGTATCGACCATAGATCACGGCCGAGTGTATTCGTAACCTCTTCCCATCGCCCGTAAGGTTTTGTTTTCGTCAGCAAGGAGAACGCGCATCGCGCTAATTTGTTCTCTTAACAGGGCGAAGCTAGTGCAGTTATAAATGCGTAGAGCTTTCTTGGAAGTAAAACGGTGCTTCAATTTGACACAATTAGGGATCACTTTGTTATCCCAGCAGCGTTTTAGGAACGTCAGACGATTTATTTGCCTCGATATCTTAACCTCAATTTGCCGTATTGACGGGCCTTTCGTGCGATTCCATCTCCGTAAATGATCATGATTCTAGTAGCAAGGCTTATACGTTGGTTAGACATAGCTGGTAAATAGTTTACAGAATTAACAACGCATATAAAGTATATTAATTAAAGGTAACTTTAATGAATAACTTCTATATTTCGGCATAGTCACATTGCCATCTTCAGGAACATAAAGATATGGTATGTGCACGCAAGCACTAACACAAAGCAAATGAGGAAGAAAGCAAGAAACTAATATTGTTCCTAAAGTCCTAATGGTGCCCTCTTGCAGGCTAATTTGGTAGTCTTGGCAGTTGGGCTGAAGTTCTCATAATGTAAGTCTCCCAAATTTGGGGTAGTTTCATGCACCCAAATTTGTTGAGGTTAGGAACGTTTTTTTTAGAGCTGCTGAAGATTCTTTGAATAATCTTTCGTATTTAAACTTGCTGCGATGAATTATTTTTGTTTTCTTCCAACGAATTTTATGGTGGGTATCTAAGGCATGGTCTGCCAGTCCAGAGCGGCTGTACTGGTGAAGCCGGATGTAGTCTTTGTGTTCTGAAATCCTGATATTTGTTGTTCTGCCTGTTTGGCCAATGTAGGACAATTTGCAGCTGCAAGGGACCTGGTATACACCAGGTAGGTCTAGGGGAAGTGGTTGGTCTTTGGTAGAGCAAATAAGGGATGCCCATATAGATTAGCCAAATAAAAAGATAAGGGATGCCCATATAAATTAGCCAAACATTTAGCCAAAACGCTCAAACACTACACTGGCAACACACCATCACACATAAATTCAGCCCACTTTAAAGCCAGTATAGAAAACCTCGCACTCCAACACATTGACATAATGGTCAGTTTTGACGTCTCCTCCCTATTCACTAATGTCCCATTCAAAGAAACCCTTGAGCTCATCCAAGCCAAGTTTCCTCCCGATATCTCAGCCCTATTTCAGTTCACAATGAACTCAGGCTATTTCGTTTGGCAAGGAAAGTTCTACAAACAGATAGAGGGGACAGCCATGGGTTCACCACTTTCCCCACCCTTGGCCAATTTCTTTATGGAGACATTTGAAGAGAAAGCCTTAAACTCCACCCCACAAAAACCCACTATTTGGCTTTGTTATGTGGATGATGTGTTTGCTATTTGGCCACATGGCTCAGACACACTCCACTCCTTCCTAACACACTTAAACAACCAACACCCCAGAGTCCAGTTCACCTTAGAAAAAGAGGAAAACAACACCCTCCCCTTCCTAGACACTTTAATCACCCGCCAGCTTGATGGATCTTTGGTTTTCTCTGTTTACAGAAAACCCACCCATACTGGCAGATACATTCACCAGCAATCCCCCTCCCCACAACAATATGGGGTTATAAAAACACTATATAACAGGGCAAAATTAATCTGCTCAGATGACAAGGCCCTGACTACTGAACTAAACCACATCCTCAACACTTTCTTAGCCAATAGCTCTAACCCCAAAAAAAATCCAAAAAATACTAAAACCAGTAAACCACAACCCCCCCCCCCTCACACAATAAAGATTACACCAAGTCTATCACCATCCCCTACATCCAGGGCACCTCTGAGAAAATAACCAATATCCTCAAAAAATATGACCTTACTTCCTGTTACAGACCATATAAAAAGTTGGCATCCCTTATCCACTCTACCAAAGACCAACCACTTTCCCCAGACCTACCTGGTGTATACCAGGTCCCTTGCAGCTGTAAATTGTCCTACTTTGGCCAAACAGGCAGAACAACAAATATCAGGATTTCAGAACACAAAGACTACATCCGGTTTCACCAGTACAGCTGCTCTGGACTGGCAGACCATGCCTTAGATACCCACCATAAAATTCGTTGTAAGAAAACAAAAAGAATTCATCGCAGCAAGTTTAAATACGAAAGATTATTCAAAGAATCTTCAGCAGCTCTAAAAAACCTTCCTAACCTCAACAAATTTGGGTGCATGAAACTACCCCAAATTTGGGAGACTTACATTATGAGAACTTCAGCCTAACTGCCAAGCCTACCAAATTAGCCTGCAAGAGGGCGCCATTAGGACTTTAGGAACAATATTAGTTTCTTGCTTTCTTCCTCATTTGCTTTGTGTTAGTGCTTGCATGCACATACCATATCTTTATGTTCCTGAAGATGGCAATGTGACTATGCCGAAATATAGAAGTTATTCATTAAAGTTACCTTTAATTAATATACTTTATGTGTTGTTAATTCCGTAAACTAATTACCAGCTATGTCTAACCAACGTATAATCCTTGCTACTAGAATTATGGAAGATAGTGCTCTTTAAATCTGCTAATCTTTTCTAACTTTACTTTGTATGTGTCTTTTAGTTTTATCTTATGGTAGCTACTCAGGTGGTATTTTTAGACATTGTCTGTTAATGTTTAATTGCTGTTATGTGATGCCTATGACACTTATGCAAAATTCCCATGTTAATAAAGGTTTTCTATGCAAGTTTTCCTCCATTTTTATATTTCTTTTGATTATGCTAATCCACAGTATTTCATTATTGAAACAAATAAATTAGAATAACACTCGAAATAGATTGTAAGTGTATGTATAACAATAATATTAACTGCAGGATAACTCTCTCTATATAACTATTAGATTTCAAAGAAATAATTTATCAAGGACAGAGATGTATTACTGGGGTTGATTTCCGATAATTGGGAAAGTTTAAGACAGCCATTCTTGTTGAAGTTTGGTCCTTGGACATGAGCTTCACAATCTTCTTTATATAGTCTTTCAAGTAAAAAATGACTCTTGTATAGTTTATTCTAATGAATTCTTTGCCTAGTGGATAGACTTATCAGACTCATGAAGCAGAATATAATCTTGATGTTCTTCTAGACAAATCTGAGCTTAATGACCCATCTACCCCTAATAACAGAGGCTGCTTGAGCATGGAATTGTATAAAATTCAGGATGAGAAAGTGGAGAATTATACATCTTTCAGATGCATAATTCTGTAGGAAGAAATTTCTGAACCGGACAGAGAAATTTGAAGGTAGATTTATTTTCCTTATGCAAGTGTTATTATTCTAATTACTGTTATCATTATGTCTTCCACTTATGTCTCTGATTTTCACACTAGAGAAGTAAAATGCACATTATTAGTGTTACTATAACATGAAGACTGAAATGGGGACAAATTTCAAAAAAAGGAAAATTGGACAGTGACTTATTTGTGCCTGCGGTCCCACAGAAGGTTCTGTTAAGAAAGGAGTACAGAAGTTTATTGAGTAATCGAAGAAGCAAGTTGACAAAGAAAAAGCTGGTTCTTGTTGGAGAGCTAAATGTTACAGTAGAGAATGAATACCAGACATATGGAATGTTTTGAGAAAATTTGCAGAAAAGAGTAAAACTAATAACAACGATAAGTTGCTGTACTGGATTTCTGTTCAGCAGGACTTATCATTACTAACTTTATGTTTTTAGTAATCTGTCCTCAATCTGATCCACAAGACCAATAGCATATTAGTGCCACATGTGGACAGGAGGAGTAGAGGAAAGGAGGAATGTGTTCATATTTTGCTCGAACAGCTGAGAGTTATAATCTATAGGGAAGAGAGTAGGGGGGGGAGACTGTTCCAAAAGACAAAAGTAAGTGGAATGAAAGAAGAGGCAGTGAAGATGATTCGGTGAGTTTCAAGATAGACTGTAAAAGGATGTTGGTTAGCAGTGGCTCTTGTTTTAATGACTTTGAAGAAGAGTGGAGGAATAATAGCAGCCAATTCAGCAGAGCACTGTTCATGAAAGTATCTTTAGAAGAGGCAAAAGGCAGAAACTGAACTTCTGTGAAAGAGGGATCTGAAGAAGTGGGTATATGAAGGGGGAAGGGCCATTAATTGATTGCTCTCTTCTGAATAGAATTAAGCAGTCATAAAGAGGATTTTGGTACACCATCCCAAATATGAGAGCAATATTCCATGGCTGGGCAGATTTGGGCTTTTTATAGAGTTAGAGGCTGTGAAGGTATGAAGTAGTGTCTTTTGCAAAAAAAGTACACAAAGTTTTTTGGCAGCTGCAGAAGCTATAATTGAAATGTGATTGTGCCAGGAAAGATCATAGGTGTCAGTCCAAGAAGAGACATCTGATCATGTTTGAATATCTCGATATTACTGAAGGGGGGGATGCAAGCTCTTTCTTGTGAGAGATCAGACACAGAACTGAGTTTTGGTTGCATTGAAGTTTACAAAGTTGTCCTTTTTTCCACTGAGATATACATAGGAGATCTGAGTTCATGTCCCTGGCCGTGGTAGATCTTGAGGATTCTAATACTTGAGCACTACAAGGTTTGTTGAATGTACTATCATTGGCAAAGCCATGGATAGAATTGGAAGTCTGGAAGCAGGTTATTTATATACAAAAGGAAGAGAGTGGGTGAAAGAACAGAATCCTGGGGTTGGTACTCTTGCATTGGTTGGGAAATCTGAGGAGAGTAAACTGTTCACCATGACACATAGTGAGCAACCAGTGAGAAAGTTCATGATCCATTTTGCAAAGTGTGGAAGGCAGACCATAGGATGGCAGTTTGTTAAGTAGGTTCCTGTGCCAATGCCAATCAAATGCCCTTGAAGTGGCGAGAGCAACCACGTGAGTATCTCCGAATTTCTCCATGGCCTGAGTCCAGAGGTTAGTGGTGAAAGCAAGAAGATCAGCTGCAGATTGCGAGTGGCAGAATCCATACTGCTGATCAGTGGTTGGTTGGTATATCTTTAGGTGGTTCAAGAGTTGGTTTTTGATGACCTTCTCCATAATTTTAGAGAGAAAAGAAGTGAGAGCAATTGGACGGTAGTTCGTTGGTTGACTTTTATCACCTGTCTTTCGGATAGACTGGATGTGGATCTATTTCCATGTTGTAGAGTAGATGCCAGTTAAATAGGCTAGATTGAAGAGGCAATACACAACAAGCTCTTGGACACAATTTTTTAACACAATAGATGGGATACCATCAAGACTAGATGCATTATTTGTGTGCAGGTTATTAAGGATTCTTTAGATTTCTTTTTGTCAGAAGACTCTGGGAGACATGAAGGGGACCGTTCTTGGTGTAGGGAAGAGAACTTTGCCCAGTCATCAATGCAAGAATTGGAAGAGAAGTGTAATGCCAGTAAATTGGCCTTGTCTTTAGGTGAGTACCAGAAGAAGCAACTGCCATTTGAACAGGAAGTAAGATTGTTGCATTTGGTCCTTTCAAAATCTGACTTGTACTTGGTGATGATTCTTTTGTAAATGTTGCGAGCTCTAGTATAGACAGAGCTGGAGTTATGGTCTCGAGCATTTGTGGTAAGCAGAGGTTTTTTCTTTTACAGCATTGGCACAGTTTTTTGAGAACCAAGGTTTCGATGGTGGCTGAGAATGTGGAGTGGAATAAGGGATGAAAGCCTTAATTCCTGTGAAGACGATTTCTGTTATTTGGTCTGAGCAGGTGTTTGGATCAGAAGAACTGAAGCAGTAATTGGACTGTGGGAAGGAGGAGTAGAAGTGACAGAGGTCCTTCCAGTTGGCACCCTTGTAATGCCAAAGGACATGAGACTGTGAACTGGTGGGTGAAGATTGTTCTGTGGCAAAAGAGACGTATGAAGTTGTGGTCCAAGTTGAGGAGAACCAACAACCACAGTATCTAGAAGGGGAGCTTGTTAGGAAGAGGTCAAATGTGTTAGCAAATTGGAGGGGGGGGGGTTGTCAAGTATTTAGTAGGAAGATTGATGATCTGAGAGAGGTCATTGCTGATGGCAAACACCTCAGCATCCCTGCCTGCTTGATCAGTGAAACTGGAGAACGGAAGCCAATATGAGTTGTGGGCATTGAAGTCTCCAAGAAGGATGACCTCACTATTTGGGTATTTTGACTTCAGAAAATCGAAATTTGAAGAGAGATAATTGACGAAGTCTGAATGAAGTTGATGGAGTTTGGAGAGTGGTAGAGGGAGCATATGAAAAGGGCAGGTTGATTTGGTAGAGAAATTTTGAGCCAAAGCAGATCAAACCTATGGAATTCAAGGATTTGCAGTCTTTGGCATGATATGTCAGTTCTGATGGATGCACAAGTCCCACCCTTGTGGTGGAAAGAGTTATGATCTTAGTCTTCTCTGGACCTTTTTGAATAATTTCACCATGAAAATCATGGGACCAAATTTGTGCACAATAATCCATACGAGGCCTGAGCAAGGTCTTATACAATGGAACCAGAACTTCTTTATTTCTACAAGTTAAGGTCCTTCACATTATTACCATAATCTGATGTAATATCTTTACAACTTGTGCAGTGTGATCCTTGAACTTCAGATCCTTGTTCACTACTACTCCATGGTCTCTTATCTGCTCAACTTCCTCCAAAATTTCACTGCTAAGTGTATACTTTTCATTCCATTTCTGGTTACCAAATTTCAAAACCTTGTACTTGGTAACATTGAATTGACAGTTCCATATTGTTGCCCACTCATACAATTTATTCAAGTTCTCCTGTAAGGCCACAACATCTACTTGATTCCTCATTATTATCCTGAGTTTTGCATCATCTGCAAACAGTTGCATATCACCAGTTAACTCTATCCCAATATCATTAATATACAAATTCAGTAACATTGGTCCCAAAACTGACCTTTGCGACATAACGCCTGTGACTTTCTTCTTTCAAGTTAGTGCCACCATACACAACTTGCTGATACCTATTCAACTCGCTAGTTGATAGGTATCATTCATTCCCATCTGCTTCAGTTTAGTGACCAACTTGTGGTGTGGCAATCTATCAAAAGCCTTTAAAAAATTTAAGTATACCACTGTCTATGCATCTCCCTTGTCCAATTCATCACTTTGCTATATAGTGCATAAGCAAGTTTGTAAAACATGATCTCCCTTTAACAAACCTATGTTGACAAGCACAAAGAATATTACTTTTATCAATCAGCCTTAAATTTGTTGCTATAGCCGTATCACCACCACCACCACCCTTGGGAAGCGGAACAGTTTTGCCTTCCTTCCACTCCTTTACGACTTGTCATGTTCAAGACTCTTGTTAAACAGGTAGGCCAATGCTGATGCTAACTCCTTAGAACATTCCTACAAGACACATAGCAAAAGTGGCTAAAGTAACTCATCAGATCACTTGGTTACTGAAGAATACTTTGATGAGCAGAGACAAGCAGGTTATTATGCCTCATTATCGAGCCTTGATAAGACCCCATCTTGACTACTGTGTGCAGATCTGGGCACTAGGGTTTCTTGGTGATGAGGAGGTGGAGAGGATCCAGAGGTGAGTGACCAAGATGGTAGCAGGTCTATGGAATGAACTTTATGAAAACAAGTTGAAGATTTGTGGGTTATAGAAACATGTTGATAGGTAGAAAAGGAGTGATATGATTGAGACATACAAATTACTGAGGAGTTTTTGCAAGATTAATTCAGAGGAAATTTTTCAGAACAGGTGGGGGGGGGGAGAACCAGGAGTCATCCATGGAAACTGAGTAAGAATGTGGTTAGCAAGGGTGATAGAACTAGCTGTTTTGCTTGGAGAGTAGTGAATGAGTGGAATAGGTTGCCAGAGTCTGTTGTGAATGCCATGACTGTGAATGAGCTCAAAGCAGAGTATGATAGATACTGTGCAAATGTTGGATAGTTCTTGACATGATGTTTAGGGCCTCCCTCGATGAGTAAAGACAGAGTTGTCCATAATAATAATATACCTCTTGCTCTCTCACTAGTAAGTAAGCCTGCTCTCATTTCATTCTGTACACTTGAGCTTCTGATTTCACACTGAGGATGAAACACCCTAATAACTGCTCACTGAACACCTCGCTATGTCCTCTGCAGCAGTCACCTTATCCCCTGCTCACAACCACCATTGGTGGTTGTGAGCAAGGGGATAAGGAGTAGATTTTTTGAATGTGAATCGACTGCATTGCTTGAGAGTGTGGTTGCAGAACAGTGAATGCATTTAAGTCGAGGAATGATGAACTGTGCATATGAGAGTGGGACTTCCTATGACAAGTCTCTCCTGACTCAGTGGAGATCTGTTCATAATAATAATTATAATAATGATATAGAGTTCGAAACATCGAGGTTTATTATTAACTAAAGTAATTGCTCGAATACATTTTATTTTTGTGCCATATTTTTTACAGACTGCTCCTTGTAGTCATTGACTGCTAAAAAGAAGTGAATGTACTTTGGACATTCACTTTGGAATGTACTTTTGGAAGGTATCCACAAGAGGTTGTAAACCTATATATAACTATATTGAGTGGGTTAAGAATTTTTTTTTTCTTTTTGCTATTTTTATTAATTTTATTTATTTTTTTTTTACATAATCTGGAAACTCTTTCATAGAGACAAAACATGGAATTTTGTCATTCCTCCAAGAAATGGGAGAAAGTGGTAACACAGTAAACAATGAAATCCATTTCATATGAAAGACAAACCCCAAAAAATCCATGCTCATAGTTAGATTCAAACTTTCAACATGATTAGAAAGGTAACCCAACTACTTAGCCATTAGATCAGCAGTGATATTAATAATGATCTAGAGCAGCGATTTTCAACTGGTGTGCCGCGAGATTTATGAAAACAAATTAATTGAAAGAAATAATGTCATCATTTGCACATTTATTTATTAGTGTCTGGTCTTCCATCTTCTTGTGTGTGTAAATCAATCAAAATTATGCCTATTTTTTGCCAGATCATCAAAAAAATTAAAAGAATATATTTTTAATGTGCCGCAGAATTTTAATAATTAGTCTAGGTGTGCCGTGTTATGAAAAAGGATGAAAATCACTGATCTAGAGTAACATTTTTGAAAGTATGGCCTGTGGTCTGGTACAAGTCCTCGGAAAAAATTTAACAGTCCTCAAAAAATATATAAATTCAAACATGGCATGTGAGCTGTCATTAGAGAAAATCAAGATATAAAGGATAAAAACTAAACAGCAAAACTAACTACAGTTTGTTAGTTTAATCACATGCATACACAAAGAAAATACATATGTAATCTTGGCCTGTTACCCATTATCAGAAACCAATCAGATTTTTTTTTTTTCTGATATTACAAATAAGTCGGGTAATGAGGGACATCCCTCCTGATCAACTTGAACAGATTGATTCTATGCATGGCAATTTAATGTTGCTAAGTGCAAGGTTATGGATTTTGGACTAAGGATGTTTCAAGCAGAGTATATTAATGGGAATTTGATACAAGTGGTCATTAAAGTTACTGACTAGGGAGGAAGGATTCATAGTAGACAGAATTAAAGTTTAGGTGTCACACTGCTAAGGTGGATAACAGAAATGTTGAAGAAATCATTAACTTGTAAGAAAAATAGAAGTTATTTTCCCCACTTTAAAGACTTGGATAAGACTCTGGTCACTTAGTGACCATAGTCTTATCAAAGAACTTACAGTATAGAAACAAGTGAGATTTTGTAGCTAATGGCAAGTGAACTAGAACTTGTGATCATCCCTGCAAGCTGACTAAAAGTGTAGTCAGGAAGTATCTACTTCTTAATAATCATAAAAAGAACAAGGTTCTTATTATTATTATTATTATTATTTGACACCTCCAGGGAGTCCAAAGACTCATCGAGGGAGAGTGTGCCAACAGTATCGAAAGATTGGTCCCCAGGCATGTGGAATGGGCTGAATGCATCTTTAGCTGATTATATTCAAGAAAAGATATGCATTTAGGTATGAGTGACTGAAAGGTGTTCTCCTTGAAGGGATTATAATAATAGTAACTAAGGTATCATCAACTTTGCCTCTGCATGAGGATGATCAAGAAACTGAAGCGTATGATGTGTCAGTTGTGAATTGAAGAAAGCAGTATCAGGCTACATATGCCCAGAGTCAGAATGACTATGGGTGAATCAAGGAGTTAGTTGGATTATTAGCATCATTAAGCAGGAGCTATAAAAACAAAAAATGTGTGAGGAAATAAAAGAAAGATGACAGGCTCATGAGCAATACAAAATGCTGGAAAGAACTGTACTCATCATGGTAAAAAAGACAAGCAGGCTAAAAGACAATCCTAAATAGTTGTTTTACTACAATAATGATTATTCATGGAAGAATATACGAGGTTGGTCTGAAAAGTTCTCGGCCTTGACCATAATGTCAACACTATTGGCAAGATTTTTTTTCTAAGTTAGTACATCTGTCGTAAGCATCCATGTGAAATTGCAAGTCATTCTATCTAGTTTGTTTTATACAGCTGTCTGAAGCAAAAGTGTTGTCTTATCCCTTGAAATGAATAAAATTGAGTATCGTGTGGTTATAAAATTCTTTGTAAAAGGTTTAACGGCAAAAGAAATTCATTCAAAGTTCATAAAAGTTTACGGGCATTCTTCTCCTTCATTTTCGACAATTAAGAAATGGACTACTAAGTTAAAACGTGGCCGTACCGGCCTTGAGATGATCCACGTGAAGGACGTCCAAAAAGTGTAACACCACCAGAAATCATTGATCAAGTGCATGATATGGTATTGGATGACCGGTGAGTCAAAGTGCGTGAAATTGCTGAGACTATAGGCATTTCAAAAGAATGTGTAGGATATATTTTGCATGAAGAATTGCAAATGAAAAAGCTCTGTGCAAGATGGGTGCCACGATTGCTCATAGCAGATCAAAAACGCACTCGCACGAAATCTCAGAACAGTGCTTGGAGCATTTTAACAAGAATAAAATTGATTTTGTGCATCGATTTATTACTATGGATGAGACTTGGGTTCACCATTACACACCAGAATCCAAACAGCAGTCGAGACAGTGGACAGAAGCTGGTTGTTCAGCGCTGAAGAAAACAAAGTCAGTTCCATCAGCAGGAAAGGTCATGGCATCGGTGTTTTGGGATGCTAAAGGCAATTGGTTTATTAATTATCTTGAAAAGGGTAAAACAATAACCGGAGGATATTATTCTGATCTTTTAACCAGACTAGACAAAAAATTTCATGAGAAAAGATCCAGTTTGCAGAAGAAAAAAATCATCTTTCATCAGGACACTGCACCTGCCCACAGAGGTGTTTTGGCAATGGGAAAATTAAGGGATCTGCACTATGAATTGTTAGAACATTCACCCTATTCCCCAGATAGATTGGCTCCCTCTGACTTCTGAAAGTTTATTTTTTTCACTTGGTTAGACTATAATAAATTTAGTTTAATCCTTTATCCAAGTGTGAGCAAACAAAGTTTGCGCCTGAAAATATCTTCAGGACTGAGGTAAGGTAGTACAACACTGGGAAACTCGTAGCAAAGGTGGACCAAGCTAACATTACTCCTATCTCAGTATCTCCCATAATGCAAAACACATCTCCTTGCAGATATGTATAATGTTATGCATTAAGGGAAGGGCCACTACCCAGACCGGTTTCCCTTTGTTTAAGTGCGGGGTTACCATTTCAAAAACTTGTAAAATCCCCCAGATCACCCAATAATGAGTGACCTGCAGGGTCAGAATCTCAGAAACGCTCATTTGCTCATCTGGAAGGGTAACAGCAACAGCCGTGCCTCAGTTAACTTCACAGGCTACAGCATTGCCATTCATTACCCTCCAATCAGGCCCTATGTGACAGCAACAGCCAAGCCTCAGTTAAAACTTCACGGGCTACAGCATTGCCATTCATCACGCAAGCTACCAACCGGTTTCGACCTTTACTGAGGTCTCATCAGTGGGAGCCAGGCCCAGAAGTGAAGATCCCAAGTATAGTTAAAGTGAAAGTCTGGGTAGTGGCCCTTCCCTTAATGCATAACATTATACATATCCGCAAGGAGATGTGTTTTGCATTATGGGAGATACTGAGATAGGAGTGATGTTATCTTGCTCCACCTTTGCAACGAGTTTCCCGGTGTTGTACCACCTTACCCCAGTCCTGAAGATACTTTCAGGTGCAAACTTTGTTTGCTCACACTTGGATAAAGGATTAAACTAAATTTGTTATAGTTAAAGTGAAGTTAAATTTTTGTCTATATTTTATCTATTTATTGTGTTTATTCTTTTTGTGTAAGATGTTATGCATTTTCATTGATTTTGTATACGATTTTATGCATGAAGTACTGTTATAAAGGTTTAAAGAAGCAATCATCTGGGGTTTGGGAATGGATTAATCCAATTTACGTTAATTCTTATGGGAAAATGGTTTCAGTTTTCAAACAAATCGGTTCCCGAACAGCCTTTAGGAACGAATTATGTTTAACAACCGAGGTTCCACTGTATATTGCATCCTAACCTTGGGAAGCAGTCTACCACCAATTTATATTCAATACTTGTAATCAGTAATATGATTGTATTTAGTATGGGGATATCATTGATATTGCCCATCTCCACTGAAGTCACTAAGCACATTTAAAAATTATTGCATGTGAATCTGATATTATTGAGTCCAAAAAAAAAAGTTTCTAGAGCAGCATTTATGTATATACCCAAGGATATACATAAATGTACGTGCCTCAAGGGATACATATAATATTCTGAGGTAGATGGACTATCCACCTACTCAGAATACTACTATTGCATTATTACTAGCTTTTATCCACATTTTAATCTGTTATTTGTATTATGAGTTCTTACATTTCAGTCCTCTAAATCATTACCAACTGCACCGATCCATCTACAGCTTATTCATCATGTAAGTTTTTATCTGCCATTCAGTGTGTTTTGCTACCTTTTCTTTTCTGTTTAACTGACCATACAATCCTAGATGAGCTCTTATGCACTCTCGAATGATAGTGACTTCTAACATCTTTCTTTTTAATAATTTTGTCATTAAAAAAGGAAGCCATCTGGCAACTCTCTCCTAATGTTTCTTAGAATTCTCATCTGTGGTTTGTATCAGATGCTTTATTTCTAACCAGGATCCCTTCCCTGACAGCTCATTCTGTTCTCTATTTCCATATTTGTTTGCCATCTTCACTGAACAGTATACCCAAGTAGTTGATTTTTGTGGATTTTCTCCACTGCATGCTTTTCAAAGTCCCTGCCTATTTTCATGGTTTTTTCTTTTTATGCCAGTTTTCATAATTTGAGTCCTGAAGACTTGAGTTTGTCTTCACATTTGATATTATTAGGTTTAATGCCACTTTCTGTCATAAGGGGAGCTGCTTGTAGCTCAGTCAGCATTGATGATGCCCCTTGGTAGGAATGACTTGGGTTGAATCCTATCTCAGACATGAAGAACCTTTAGAGGAGCTTTTCAAATGAAGGCTAGTTATCCATTCCCATTGGGTCATAGCAGGATTTCCTTCCCAAATAATACCAAAATTTTCATCTTGCATATCAGGCAAGCAAACTGGTATGTCAATGAACTGTGTTCCTAATAACACATGCAATTGAAAGGCCTAACAGCTTAGTTGCCTCATTATAATATCAAATGACATTTGACAACCTTCAAAAAGTGATCCACACAGATGATGAAAAATAGTGGAGGTAGTGTACTTGTCTTACACATTTTTTTACATCAGACCATCTTCCTGTACATTTTCAGCTCTAACTGTCTATCTTTTAACTTAATGGGGAGGAGGTTGAGAGGTTCCTTCTTGATGGGGAGGAGGTTGAGAGGATCCAGAGGCGAGTGACTAAGATGATAGCAGGTCTATGGAATGAACCATATGAGAACAGGTTGAAGATTTGTGGGTTGCAGAAACTAGTTGATAGGCGGAAAAGGGGAGATATGATTGAGACATTCAAATTGCTAAAAGGATTCTATAGGATTAATTCAGATGATATTTTTGAGATCAGGACTGGTGGTGGGAGAACTAGGGGACACCCATGGAAGCTGGGCAAGAGCATGGTTAGCAGGGGTGTTAGAGCTGGGTTCTTTACTTTTAGAGTGGTAAATGAGTGGAATAAGCCTCCAGAGTCTGTTGTGGGGTGCTATGACAGTGAGCGAGTTCAAGGCAAGGTATGATAGATACTGTGAGAATGTTGAACAGCTGTGTGAACATGATGTTTAGGGCCTCCCTCGATGAGTCTAAGGACTCCTGGAGTAGCCCGTGGTAATAATAATAATAATAATAATATTATTATTATTATATTGCTTGTATAATGTCATGCTGACCTATTTAATTGTAATGTGTTTTTCACAGATTTTTTCTTGGCTTCTTTTGATATGTCTAATTCATCAATCCTTGATGTGAGATGTTTTGAGAAGAAAAGTTACAAGTCACTAGAGAGAAAATCGGGATATAAAAGTTATTTCAACATTATACCACAATTCCTGTTCTATGATCAGGAGTTTATAAGGTGTGTATGGATAAGATAAAAATGATGGTAACTTCTGTATGAAGCATTGAAACATTTGGTAATGATGAGAGTTCATAGTTTCTCCATTGTCTGGCAGTATACATAACACCCTCAACTTCTGCTTTTATTTTAAGGCATGGAGGGGTTTATCCAGATATTGAGGATTTCCTGACTTTCTTTAAAATAGTCAAATGGACTGGAGTGGCATCTCTCTCTCTCATCTATTTTCACAATGACTTAACATTCTGTTGGCAACTTCCCATCATCAAAATGCCTACTGATTGTTCAAATATGAAATTTTTAATAAAATCATAAAAATAGCATAATTTTTATTAGAGATTATGAGCTGTGATCAAATATTTCTCGATAGTATTTTTTTCCTTTAAGGTAATATCATTTAACTATTATTTCATGATATCCCCATTGTTAAAAACATTTACAAAGTCCTTGAGTTTTTAATTTGACCAGTATAACATCTAATTTTTTATTATTATTATTATTTAATTTCTTTAATGCAACGAAGAAATTAAATCTCTTTTTTTCCTTCAGTGCCAACTTCAGTTTTGAAAAATTCACAGAATGTTGGTTTTGTGAATAAGGAAACCAAACATTGGAAACCAAATATATATATATATATATATATATATATATATATATATATATATATATATATATATACTCTGCATATGCAGCACTTACATCCATCTCCTCTAGTTACAGGTTCACTGGTCGAGAATCATTTATTTATGCTTTATAATTTCACTCCCTAAATTTGTGTCTTGGTTGCAAGTTCCTAGATTTTGTTCCAATCGTTTGCACTTGTGCCATTTTCTGGCCCATTTTGTATGTCCCAAGATTTTACATTGTACATTCTCATTTTGTCTGTTTGCAGGAGAGAACTATACATTCTCATAATAACACCAGCTTTTTTGAAGTTTGTCATGTTTTAATACATTAGAAATATCAAAGCACAACCCTCCATCATACCTTACTTAAATAACTTTTCCACAATATAAATGGTGGAGGAACTGTTCTGCTACTCCTATATTTTGAGAGTGACTCTATATCATTATTGTTATACTAGGGGGGATATGCCCCCTGGCACCTATTGTGCCCCCCCCCATGTTCCAGACTGGTAGGCCGGTTCTCCTTGAATTCTGATGACTCGAAAGGGGGGGGGGGTATGCTCCCCCTGGCACCTACGGTGCCTAACCCCCTGAGTTCCAGACTGGTAGGCCGGTTCTCCTTGAATTCTGATGACTCAAATTTTGAAGACTCAAAAGGAGGGGTTTGTACCCCCCCCCCCCCCCAGTTCCAGGCTGGTAAGCCGGTTCTCTGAGCTGGTAAACTGGTTATTTTTGGATCGGATGCTCGGAGCTTGCTCCACCTTTGCTGCGAGTTGCCCCTTCTTGCACTACTTCCGAGACGCCTTGTGGTTGCACTACTTGCTAAGACTTGAAAACAGCCATTTTTGTTCAATATTAGCTTTGTCTTATATATCTATAAAAATAGTGCAACGTTTAATATTTTTCTATTAAAAAAAATATGTATTATATAAAAATAGTGCAATGTTTACTATTTTTCTATTTAAAAAAAATTTATTATTTTCCTCAAATTTTTTATATAAAAATAATTACACTACCCACACCAAATTATTATTATTATTAATTACTATTAAATATATATTATATTATTATATTAAGAAGCCAGACAAAAAATGTGACACAAAAACGTTACATAAAAATGCTTATCATTTTATATCTATAGGGTAGATGATACTTCCAAGGACTCAGTGTGGGAGGGCACACTATTCCACTACAACTCACCATCTCCCTTACTTAAATCCACCACTAGTATATATATATATATATATATATATATATATATATATATATATATATATATATATATATATATATATATATATATATATATATATATATTGTATGTGTTCTCATTTAGTATCACCTGGTGTTCATTGCAAAAATGTCTTTATCACACTTCACATAAAATGTTTCAGCTGAAAGAAAAAATAACAAAATTGTCTGCTTGTTTACTGGAAGAGAAAGAAATCAGTCTGCAAACCCTTTGATAGGCTTCCTATCTTCTAAAGTGAAATGAAGCTATTGTGCAAATAGATTATTCAGTAATAATTTAAAGTGTAACTAATGTTTTGGTAAATGGATGCCATATTTTAAATAACTAAAAAATCCTGTAAAATAAATAATTTATACAAACAACAATACAATTTTACTGGTACTTTTAGACAAAATTGGTTGTGCTGTATTTAGAGAGGAAGTGAGAATGGGGTAAATTTAAATATTTTCCATCTTTCATAGTTTAGTTTTTTTCATTGCTTTGTTAAAAAATTGCAATATTCATTTATGATTAAAGAAAAAACTATTGTTAGGGATTTTTCTTGACATTTCTGCCTGAACTAAGTGCAAGGGAAATGGAAATAAGTTGATATGTTTGTAGCTGTCACACACTGGTTAATACATGGACAGAATGATTTTTTTTATATATACTATGTAGTAGGGCAGAAATGTTTAATGATAGGTTATTTGGTCCCGCATGTTCCACAGTACCTTGCCTGATTACATCTAACCACCAGATAACATGCTTTCACTTTCTGTCCTTTCAGATATCAAAACATCTGACATAGTCCTGTTTGTATTTCCACCTCTAGTTTTTTGAGCATTTGCAAATCCTCTATCTTGTGTGTGTTTATTTGCTGCACCTCTGTTTCCTTGAAATGCATTTTTCCTAAGGCTGTTTCGTCTACTGGCCATTTCGTGTTCCTTTTTTAACCATATATGATGATTTTCTTGGATATCTTGACTATTACGAACAACAAGGGTATCTGGCTTGCCATATTCTGGTGGATTAGCTCGAGGATCATAACCTAAAATTGCTAACATAGGTGCTATTGTTGCCATATCTCGAACCACATCTTGAGGAAGCTTGCCAACCCATTTTGTGAGGGCTTCAAGATTAATGGGTTTGATGACCTGATCAGTTGATCTCTCTAGCCTGTATGGATGGAAGAGCTCATTAGTTTCAGTGAAATATAGGATATATATAATTAAAGTTTGTATATATATATACACTTCAAGAATGTTGCAATGAAAAATAAATTAAAACATTTAGATTTTGTCATTTAATATGGACAATATACCAGTGACTAATTTCATAAAGGCAGTTGATTTCTGTATTGCAATAAGCTGCAGGTGATGGTGAACTCTATTGGCATAGTGCCTGGAATTAAAAGAGCTGTGAGTGGTGTCAAAGGATTGTAATACCAGTTTCTCTTAGGAATGTGATAAAGAATACAAGGAAATCATGTGTTGCATTAGTTGGACATGATGAAAGAAACTAATTGCATAAACATACTACTGAGAATATATATTATTATTATAGCACAGAAATATAAACTTGTTTTCATTCATAGACAAAGGTTTTAATGCCTAATAGATACTGTCATAAACATAATTTAGCTAGAATTAATGCTATACTTAAGTCAGGCCAAAGTATCTGTTACATTGAAGCTAACCTCTCATAAAGAGCAAGAAATTAGGCAAAAGAGAATGTAAACACTCATCACAGAATGAATGCTATGTGACAAACACTTTACACTACAAATCATGCCACACAGTAGGAGTGTACACTGAGGTGAGCAACTTACTTCAGTTATACTCTACATCTCATATCAACCTAAATAAGGCCAAAAAATGTAATACAAGTGCTAACCACAAGTTTTTGAAACATGCTTTACTTTGGTTTCTCCACCTCTGGGTATACAGAACTGGGAACCTACTTTACAACTCTCCATCTCCACCAACTACAGTGAACCACCACCACCACTAGTTTTTTGTCTGTAAATTTCATGCGTTCTCAAGGCCAATTTGTGTATATGCAGGATGAAAAACCCAAGTTTCTGGGAGAAAAAAATCTGCTACCTCTGTATGAGATTGGCTAACTCACTTTCAATCGAAAAAACCCATATAGAGATTCCTCTCATGATGATGAGAATTGAATCGAACTTAGGCTTTTTCCATTCGAAGGGCACAATATACTGTTGTTCTTCCAATTGCACTATGGAGACACTTTGGACAATACGTGGATAAATATTGGACAATAACACAGAATACTACTGTCAGAGAAATTAATTAGGAGAAAGTGGTGATGTCCTTTTCCTCAGCCTAAAGCTTGAATAAAACCTACACTTGTAAATGCTGTTTGATTAATTGAGCTTACTGGAAATGGAGCTACCTCAATATTAAACAGTCAGCAAAACAATAAGTTATTATTTTTATGGCTATACAGCCTAGTTTCATTTTGGAGTGATCCTTTTCTCCAATCTCATTGGCTTTTTACTCAAATCTTAGGGCATTACTGATATGTTATAAAAACCAATATATGAAGAATAATATAGGAGGAAAGTTCAGACATACCTTTTTGGATGTTGTGGGCTGTCTCCTTATCCTGGCAATATGCATTCATCTGCTGTTAAGCTATTACAGGAAGTGGGTTTGGGGAAATTATTTGAAAAAACCTGGGGTTTTCAAAAATTTACATCATTACTAACTTCCTGTCTACAATCTTCCTCCAAATCAATCTGTTACCTGTCGACTCCAACATTATCAGATCTTATATTTCTATCTTCTAAGGCATTTTTGACTGTATCGATCCACCTATATCTTGGTCATTCTCTCGATCTTTTTCCTCCCAGTCTAGCAGAGAACACTTGTTTTGCTAATCTTTCCTCTCTCATTCTGTTTAAGCGACCATACCACCTGAGATTAGCTCTGCTAACACATTCCTGGATGCTAACAATGTTAAGTTCTTTCCTAATATCCTCATTTTTAATATGATATTGGCATTGATACCATCTGTTCACACCCCTAATCTTTCTCAGAACTGTCATATCTGCAGTCTCTAGTCGTTGGTCGGTCAAGTGTTTTTACTTCTAACCCAGCTTTCATATCCATAAGTTAAAGTTGATTTGAACACTGTCTTGTATATAGCTAATTTAGTGTTTTGACTAATTTCTCTCTTATTCCATATAAATTTATTCAGTTGACTTCCTACCAAACCAGCTTTGTTGATTCTGTTGTCTATTTCCAAATTTAATGTACCATCTTCACTAAAAATCATGCCTAAGTAGCTGAAATGTTTTACTTGTTCTACAGATTCTCCATTCACAATGCAGTTGATATTTTCACTGCTTCTGCCTATTTTCATTGTTTTTGTCTTGTTAGTGCTGACCTTCATACCATATCTATTACAACAGTTATTTAGTTTAGTCAGGCAACTTTGCAGACTTGTAGTGGATTTATTTAGAAGTATAACATCATCCTCAAAAAGCAAAGAGCTGACATTAACATCACCAATTTTGATATCAGGTTTAATACCACTTTCCTTCATAATGTAATCCATATAGATAATGAATAATAGAGGGGATAATATTCATCCTTGTCTGACACCAGATTTAACATTAAACCATCTTCCTGTACATCCTTCAATTCTAACTGCTGACTTACAACTATAATAAAGACTAAATATTGTTAGATATAATGCTCCATACAACTGTAGCATTTTGAATAGCTTTCTCTTGGCACCTTGTCATATGACTTATCCAGATCTACAAAACTTAAATACAAATCTTTGTTATATTCCCATGATTTCTCAACTATTTGTCATAAAGTGAAAATCTGATCTTGACAGCCTCTATTTGGCCTGAATCAAGCTTGTTCTTCACCAAGCTTTTCTTCCACAATTCTTCTCAACCGTTTCTCAAGTATACTTGCATAAATCTTACCAGGAACACTCATTAGGGAAATACCTCTGTAATTCTCATATTCAGTTGTATTTCCCTTTTTATATATGGGTACTATGAGAGCTCTACTCCAATCATCGGGAATTCGTCCCTCTGTCCAGGCTTTGTGAACTATGTAATGCAGCCACTGTAAGACTTTTATACCACCAAACTTCAGCATTTCTGGTCGAATATCATCTACTTTAGCTGCCTTTGCACATTTCAGGCTTTTGATGGCTTTTTCTACTTCAAGTATAGATATGTATTCCTGATTGCATGCCTGCTTGCTTTTTACCACTATGCTGTCACCGATTGTTTCATTTAGCAATTTTTTGAAGTAATTACTCCATACATCAAGGATATATTTTTCTCAATCTTTTTCATCTCTAATTCCTTTTGCAGTACTCTTTCCTCAATTACTGAGCTTCTTCAACAACTTCGAGAATATCTTGCCACCTTCTTGATATTTATTTTCTATGTTCTTACCCAAAGTCTTCCCATGGCTTTTGTTTAGCTAGTTTTACACAGTGTTTAACTTTCTTACATTTTTCTCTGTATTCTCGAAGAGCAAAAGCGGACTTATTTGCCAGGAACTTCTGATATGCTTCTTTTCCTTCACTGCCTCTTTAACTTCATGTGTCCACCATGGAGTTCTGATTTTTCTATCCTTGCAGACAACCTCACCATATGCTTCTCTGGCTGAATCAATCAATGTTTTCTTTAGGATTTGCCAGTGGATCTCCAAGGTTTGATTCATGTTCTCAAACTCTTTCATTTTTGTTTCAATAATGTTCATGTATTTTAGTCTACAGTTCACATTTTAGAGCTGCTGAACTTTTATTTACTTTAAAACTTTCTTACATGTTTTCTTTTCAGTATGAAATTCAATTTTATCCTGCTCAAGACTAAATAGTGATCACTTCCAATTTCGAATCCTCTGTACACTCTGGTGTCCTGCACCAGGGAGAAAACATCACTATCAACAATAACATAGTCAATGAGACTTTTCTTATTCCTTGCCTCTTCTCTCCATGTGAATTTGTGCACATTTTTATGTTGGAACATGGTGTTAGTAATAACCAGTCCATGTCCTGAGCAGAAATCCAACAGGTATTTGCCATTATTATTAGCTTTGCTCTTTTCTCCAAATTTTCCCAAAATATTTTTGTATGTTTGACAATCATTTCCTACTCTGCTATTTAGATCCTCAACAAGGACCAACCTTTCCTTTTTCATTGTGTTGGTTGCTTTGTCTAAAGCATCAAAAAATTCCTCCACTTCTACCTTAGTAGAACCTTCTGTGGGACCATAGGCACAAATAAGTCTCATTGTCCAATTATTTCCCATTCTGATATTTGCCCACCTCACTCTACTTGAGACTGCCTGCCATTCAAGAAGATTAGCCTCGTATTTAGTGTTGAATACTATGGCTACTCCTTGTTTTCCTTGATTGTATTTGCCTGAATAGAACATTTTGTATTTATTGCTCAGAAAGATCTCACAGTTTTTGTCTTTTTCGTTTCAGTTACTCTTATTATATCGATCTGGTACTTATCCAGTTCCTCAACTGGCTCCATTTCTTTGCCATTCAGACTTCTTATGTTGATAGTACTGATCTTGAACTCTGGTGATATTGAGTTGGGGTGTGTTTTAGGATTTGTTCCAGTAGCTGACTTTTTGCTGTTCGCTCTGGTTCCCTGGCAAAAACAACAGACCTTGTTTAACCAGACAACTCCCCAGCCAGCATGAAATTCTGTCATGTTTTACCATCATTTTATCTTATGGTTTTTAGCCAATATGAATACAGTTTGTTCTTCTAAATTTCAGATTGCCAGCCCATCCTTGTTCGTTCGGTATCCAGGTAGATACCTAATAGGTGCACCATGAGAAGGTGAGGATTGGACATTTGGTCCGAAGCCGTGGTCAGTTCTCTGCATTCCTTTAAATGCTATGTGGTGGTCTCCTCACAGTTATACAATTCTGACCCTTAAACACTCCTGTTGGAAAGTAATATAGTCTTATATGGGAAGACTTGAACGATGTTGAAGGTGTGTTTAAGGGGGGGGACAATGAGTATCGTGAATGAAGATGTGGAGACATAGTACAGAAGAATTAACTGCATTTGTTGGAACATTATGATGAAGAGTGAATGAGATCGAACAGGATTTGAGTGTAAGCTATTAAGAAAAGGGTGATATGTTCAGTAGTGGTATGCAGTAAAGCTTTAAAGATTGCCTCAGTGGACACAGTAAAGTTGGCTAAAGAATTGTGAGGAGAAAGAGAATCTACATAAACTATCATTCTAATCCAGCAGTGCAAGGAGCATTAGGAATAGAGGGGTAAGCTTTGTCATCATCATCATCATCAAATTCCTGCCATGTACCCTCAAGGGGTGTACAGGATATGACAGTACTACATGAAAAAATTACATCATTACTAACTTCCTATCTACAATTTTCCTCCAAATCAGTCTGTTACTTGTCAAGACTCCAACATTATCAGATCTTATATTTCTATCATCTAAGGCACTTTGTACCGTATCAATCCACCTATATCTTGGTCTTCCTCTGGGTCATTTTCCTGCCAACCTGGCAGAGAACACTTGTTTTGCTAATCTTTCCTCTCCCATTCTATTTAAGTGACCATACCATCTGAGATTAGCTCTGCTAATGCATTCCTGGATGATGACAATGTCAAGTTCTTTCCTAATATCCTCATTTTTAATATGATATTGCCATTGATGCCATCTGTTCACGCCTCTAATCTTTCTCAGGACTCTCATATCTGCAGTTTCTAGTCTTTGGTCAAGTGTTTTACTTCTGACCCAGCTCTCAGATCCATAAGTTAAAATTGGTTTGAACACAGTCTTGTATACAGCTAATTTAGTGTTCCGACTAATATCTTTCTTATTCCATATGAATTTATTCAATTGACTTCCCACGAAACCAACTTTGCTGATTCTGTTGTCTATTTCTATATTTAGTTTACCATCTTCAGTAAAAATTGTGCCTAAGTAGCTGAAATGTTTTACTTGTTCCACAGGTTCTCCATTCACAGCACAGTTGACATTTTCAATGATTCTGCCTATTTTCATTGTCTTTGTCTTTTTATTGCTGACCTTCATACCATATCTATTACAACAGCTATTCAATTTAGTCAGAGAATCTTGCAGACTTGTAGTGGATTTATTTAGAAGTATAACATCATCCGCATAAAGCATAGAGCTGACATTAACATCTCCAATTTTGATATCAGGTTTAATACCACATTCCTTCATAATGTGATCCATATAGATAATGAATAACAGAGGGGATAATGTACATCCTTGTCTCACACCAGATTTAACATTAAACCATCTTCCTGTACTTCCTTCAATTCTAACTGCTGACTCACAACTCAAATAAAGACTAAGTATTGCTTGATATAATGCCCCATTGACCATGTAACTGCAGCGTATTGAATAGCTTCTCTCTTGGTACCTTGTCATATGCCTTTTCCGGATCGGCAAAACTTAAATACAGATCTTTGTTATATTCCCATGCTTTCTCAACAATTTGTTGTAAAGTGAAGATCTGATCCTGACAGACTCTATTTGGCCTGAATCCAGTTTATTCTTCACCAAGCTTTTCTTCCACAATTCCTCTCAACCGTTTCTCAAGTATACTTGCATAGATCTTGCCAGGAACACTCAGTAGGGAAATACCTCTGTAATTCTCACATTCAGTTTTATTTCCCTTTTTATATATGGGTACTATTAGAGCTCTACTCCAATCATCAGGATTTCGTCCCTCTCTCCAAGTTTTCTGAACGATGCAGTGCAGCCACTGCACCACTTTTATACCATACTTCAGCATTTCTGGTCGAATAGCATCTACTCCTGCTGCCTTTCCACATTTCAAGCCTTTGACGGCTTTTTCTACTTCAAGTATGGATATGTATTCCTGACTGCATGCCTGGTCAGTGTTTTTTATCACTATGCTGTCATCACTGCTTGTTTCATTTAGCAGTTTTTCAAAGTAATTACTCCATACTTCAATTATATCTTTTTCTCCTGTTTTCATTTCACCTTTATCATCTCTAATTCCTTTTACAGCACTCTTTCCTCCATTCCTAAGCTTCTTCAACAACCTCCAGAATATTTTGCCATCTTCTTGATATTTATTTTCTATATTCTTGCCAAAGTCCTCCCATGACTTTTGTTTAGCTAGTTTTACACACTGTTTAGCTTTCTTACATTTGTCTCTGTATTCTGTAAGAGTAAAAGCTGACTTATTTGTGAGGAACTTTTGATATGCTTTCTTCTTTTCCTTCACTGCCTCTTTAACTTCCTGTGTCCACCACGGAGTTCTGATTTTTTTATCCTTGCAAACAACCTCACCACATGCCTCTCTGGCAGAATCAATCAATGTTTCCTTCAGAGTTTGCCACTGAATCTCCAAGGTTTGATTCCTGTTCTCAAACTCTTTCATTTTCTTTTCAATAATATTTCTGTATTTTAGTCTACAGTTCACATCTGAGAGCTGCTCAACTTTTATTCGCTTTAAAACTTTCTTACATGTTATTCTTTTCAGTATGAAATTCAATTTTATCCTGCTCAAGACTAAATAGTGATCACTTCCAATTTCAAATCCTCTGTACACTCTGGTGTCCTGCACCAGGGAGAAAACATCACTATCAACAATAACATAGTCAATGAGACTTTTCTTATTCCTAGCCTCTTCTCTCCATGTGAATTTGTGCACATTTTTATGTTGGAACATGGTGTTAGTAATAACCAGTCCATGTCCTGAGCAGAAATCCAACAGGTATTTGCCATTATTATTAGCTTTGCTCTTTTCTCCAAATTTTCCCAAAATATTTTTGTATGTCTCACAATCATTTCCTACTCTACTATTTAGATCCCCAACAAGGACCAACTTTTCCTTTTTCATTGTGTCAGTTGCTTTTTCTAAAGCCTCAAAAAATTCCTCCACTTCTACCTTAGTAGAACCTTCTGTGGGACCATAGGCACAAATAAGTCTCATTGTCCATTTCCCCATTCTCATATTTGGCCACATTACTCTACTTGAGACTGACTGCCATTCAAGAAGATTAGCCTCGTATTTTGTGTTGATTACTATGGCTACTCCTTCTTTTCCTTGATTGTCATTGCCTGAATATAACATTTTGTATTTATTGCTCAGAAAGATCTCACCAGTTTTGGTCTTTTTTGTTTCAGTCACCCCTATTATGTCGATCTGATACTTATCTAATTCCTCAGCTAGCTCCATTTCTTTGCTATTCAGGCTTCTTACGTTGATAGTACCGATCTTTAACTCTGGTAATGTTGAGTTGGGGTTTGTTTTCAGATTTGTTCCAGTAGCTGACTTTTCGGTGTTCGCCCTGGTTCCCTGGCGAAAACAACGGGGGCCTTGTTTAACCGGGCAACGCCCCAGCCGGCATGAAATTTTGTCATGTTGTACCATCATTTTTTATTTTGGTTTAACCAATAAGAATACAATTTGGTCAGCTAAATCCCAAATTGCCAGCCCATCCTCGTTCGTTCAGTATCAAAGTAGATACCCAACAGGGTGCACCACGAGAAGGTGAGGATTGGACATTATGTCAGAAGCCCTGGTCGGTTCTCTGCATTCCTTTAAAGGCTATGTGGAGGTCTCCTCTCAGTTATACAGCTTTGACCCTTATGGCATTGATAAAATTAGTTCGCCTACAAATCATCGGTAAATGAGATTTGGTTAACAGAGTATGATATACTGACTGGACTAGAATATGATGGAATAGATATGTTGAGAGGGAAGGGAGTTAAGTTCTCTCACTGAGCCTATGGAACTTCAGTTAAGCAGCTTTGGGGCCATTAGGTATGAGGAGCAGGAATTTTAGATATTTAGTTTGAGGTTGCTGTAGATCAAGAAATGTAAAGAGAGGTGATTCTGAAATGTTCATATAGATAATGACAGAATTTAACTGCAGAAGCAAGGTGTAATATTTGTAAGGGAAATGATTAGGGATAACTACCTTACACAACATGTGGTGGAAGCAGAACACAGGAGTGTTGGATTTAATGTTTAAACACTATGACAATAGAAGTCACCAATGATGGCACCAATTGTGAGTGATCATGTGATTTTGATATGGGAGGTGTAACCTTTTGAGCAAAAGAAGTGTGAATTACAGAAACTGAGAACATGAATTCGTGAAATAGATTGGTGATCTACCTTGACATGATTAGTTGAATGTGTGAAAGAGAGAGAGAGAAATCATTAATTGACATTGGGTTTGAGATTAGTTACTCATAATGTCACACTTATGTTTCTAAGATCAGAAGGATAAAATAGAGAGAAGGTGAAATGGATGAATCATGGAATTATTATTGTACAGGCACCTTCATGGAGTCTGAAGATTCATCATGGGAGACCCACACAGTCTATTATTACTATTATTACTGGCAACTCCAGGGAGTCATTAGACTCATCGAGGGAGGCCCCAAATCATATTCATCACAACTACTTGACGTTCATACAGTATCTATCATACTTCGCCTTAAACTCATTCACTGTCACAGCATCCACCACAGACTCAGGGAGTCTGTGGTGGATGCTGTGACAGTGTTTTTGCAATGTGACTGTGGTTTTGCAATGTGTCCCCTAAATTTCAATTCCTTATCTACCAACACTCCTAAATCTCGTGCCACATCAATTTCCTGGAGCACGGTTCCACCAATGCAGTAAACTGCCGCCAATCTTTTCACCCCAAAATGCATAACCTTACATTTTGCCACATTAAACTGACATCCATTCTCCTTAGCCCAGATCTCCAATCTATCCAATTCATCCTGCAAAATTTTGACGTCATCTGCATTCACTATTGCCCTACCCAACTTCGCATCATCTGCAAACAAATGAACTGTTCCTCTCAGATCCTTTCCTATATCATTTATGAACAAATTAAACAGCAGTGGTCCAAGAACAGATCCTTGTGGCACACCGCTAGTCACAGGCCGTCTTGTGGACTCTACTCCCGAGTAAACCACTCTCTGATATCTCTCCGTCAACTACCCTCCTATCCATCTCACCAACCCTATGTCCATTCTCATATGCTGCAATTTACTGATTGGAATTCCATGTGGAATCCTGTCAAAGGCCTTGGCAAGGTCCAGTAGAATCACCGTAAACCCGTTACCCTTATCCAGTTCAGCCGTCACTGTGTTATAATATGTGAGCAAGTTACTGAGGCATGACCTACCCTTCACAAAACCATGCTGTCCCCGATACAGTATCCCATTTTCTTCTATCCAATCTTGTATTTTCCTCTTGACTATTTTCTCTAAGACCTTGACAATGATTCCTGATGTGCTAATCGGTCGGTAATTTACAACAGCAGTCTTGGAACCACCTTTATGCAGTGGAACTATTTTCCCCTCTTTCCACCCGCTTGGGACTAACCCAGACCCGAGACTCAAATTAAACAAAATGGTCAAGGGTACTGACAATTCTTTAGCTTCTTCTCGTACAACACGAGCTGGTATACCATCCAATCCCACAGATGTATTGACATTGAGGTTATGCAATAGACTACTCACCTCCACTTCTTTAACCACAATTCCCGTATAATCTACTGGTTTATTCGTTTCTGCAATGTCACCACCTGGATGATATACTTTTGCAAAGTGCTCACTCAGTAACTCAACTATCTCAACTGATTCAGTTACCTCCCTACCATCGGCATTCTTTAAAATCAATCTGCCATGTACATTTTTCCTTTTACTTGCTACATATCTAAAAAACTGTTTAGGATTCTCTTTAGCCTGCATGGCCAATGTTCTTTCGTAATCCTTTTTTGCTTTTCTTACCACACTCGTCACCCTTCTGGCCTGCACTTTATACTGTTCATGTGCCTGCCGGTCACCCTTCTCCTTAAATTCCCTCCATAGTTGTTTCTTTTTTTGCAACTCAAGCTTAATGGTGTTATTCATCCATTTAACCCCTACTTGATTTATTATTCGGACTCTAGGTATACAGTCAGCCATTGCTTCATGCAAGCACTTCTTAACTACCTCCCATGCACTATCAACTTCTAGTCCTTGCAGTTGTACATGCCATGTCACTGAACCAATCAAACTCCTAAGCTTGTCATACTTTCCAGCCCGATAATTCCGCATGTACCCTGTCTTAATTGAAAATTCTACACCTTTAGCCACCTCCCAAGTTAAGACCCTATGATCACTCTCACCGATTGGTGGCAATGTGGTCATATTTGTTACAGCCAAATCCTCAGATGTAATTACTAGGTCAAGCGCTCTCTGACCCCTAGTATTTTCCATTACATGCTGTCGCAGATAGTTATCCCTTAATAACCGCATAAAATCCAGTTCCTTCCTCCCGTGTGTCCTCTCCTCACTCCAATCAATGCGACCATAGTTGAAATCTCCCATAATAATCACCCTCCTTTCACCCATTTCTTCTATTTGCTTGTGCATACTGTCACCACCATCTTTTCCATCACCTGGTCTATAGCAGCACCCAATTGTATATTTAGTTCTGCTAGCCACAATCTCACACCAAATGGCCTCAAATGTGCTCTTTTCTCTATCCTGCAATTCAACTTCTATTCTCCTTGGCTGGAGCTCATCAGCTATCATCAACAATACTCTCTATCATACCTCTTCTTGAACCCATTAACCAGACAAGCACTCACAGTGGATTTTGTCAACCCATTCCACTGATTCACAACTTTCATTCCAAGCCAAAAATCTAATCTTCACACCCCTACTAACCACACCTTTATTCAACTTCAAGGGATGGCCTCTTGTTCTCCCCCCTCCCCCAATAACCAAGTGCTGAACCATTTCCTCTATCATTATTATTATGCAAGCACCTTCATGGAATCTGAAAAGATTCCTGTTAAGGGCCACTGTTTAAAACATCAAGATGAACAACCTCCATCTAACCATCGCATTATGCTCTGTCATAATTAGTCATTCCTGTTATGAGCAGCACTGCTGCAATGCCCACATGCTGTACAATCTCAAAATTTCTTCTGGTCAGTGAGCTTATGTGTCTATCCAGAAAATATGCAACTTTTTGAGATATCTGAAAGAT